>NC_134825.1:11451764-11510675 GCF_004210375.1 Tachypleus tridentatus | reverse complement strand
GGATGACTTCCTTTGGAGAAGGCTTAAGAAGTTGAGAAGCCTCAGCAACTGTCATATGGTCAATTCTTTTTCCATCAATAGCCAGTATGTGGTCCCCAACATGAAGCGCCCCACACCTTCATGATAATAAAACAACATCAAAGTTTATACCAACAGCTGAAGCAGGACGTATATAGTTATCGAAGGACAAGAGCGGATAAGAGCAGATAACTAGAATCCATTGTTAAACTTAAGATCTATAAGTTGGCCTAAAACCTATAGTTAGATAGTACAAAATTCATGGCAAAATAAATATCTATCAGATGTCATCAGATCTATAGCTAAATGATAAAGAATTCATGGCGAAAACTAAAGATTTATTACATATCATCAGACCTGTAGTTAGTTGATACAAAATTCATGGCAAAAATAAATGTCTATCAGATGTCATCAGATCTATAGCTAAATGATAAAGAATTCATGGCGAAAACTAAAGATTTATTACATATCATCAGACCTGTAGTTAGTTGATACAAAATTAATGGCCAAAACTAAAGATCTATTAGATATCATCAGACCTGTAGTTAGTTGATACAAAATTAATGGCCAAAACTAAAGATCTATTAGATATCATCAGATCTATAGTTAGTTGACACAAAATCCATGGCCAAAACTAAAAATCTATCAACTATCATCAGACCTGTAGTTAGTTGACAAAATCTATGACCAAAACTAAAGATCTATTAGATATCATCAGACCTGTAGTTACTTGACACAAAATCCATGACCAAAACTAAAGATCTATTAGATATCATCAGACCTGTAGTTAGTTGACACAAAATCCATGGCCAAAAAATAAAGATCTATCAGATGTCATCAAATCTATAGTAAGTTGATACAAAATTCATGATGATACAGAATCCATGACCAAAACTAAACTTCTATCAGTTGGCTTTAAATCCATAATCACATGATATAGAATCCATCGTTAAAACTAAGAATCTACCAGGTAGCATCAGAACATGTCAGTATTACTAAATTTACTTGACTTAAGAACACAGTAAAACTTTTACCTAACCATGATCAGTAGTTTCTGTATAAAAATTCATAAATAGCAAAATGACACATCTTAGCTAACATACATGATTTGATTGTGTTTTAGCTCTTCGACACGGTTTCTTAAGTTCTGGGATGTTTATGTTAGGACAAACCATGTTTGTTACATGTCACAATGTTTTAAACGAACTAAGTTTCTTTAAAACTTATTTTAACTTTGAAAGTGAGACGCATCAAAACAATTCTTATATACGATCATAAGAACTTATCTGACGTCATTAAATTACCACTAGAAAATCAGGAGGTTAAAACTAACATCTTTTCCATTTCCATGATAGTTTACTGCAATTATACTTTCAGTAGATAGTAATGCAAGAGAAGGACATTCACTGAAACAAAAAAAAACAAACTTTTTAACCACCATGTAACCAACCTTTCTGCTATACTTGCTTGTTTTATACTTTCAATGACAATAAGACTTCCTGGTCTGTATATCTGAGTAAGTGTTATTCCTAATTCTGTACCTGGAGGCTTGTCAAGTTCCACCAATAGAGGGCCAGAAGCATTACACACTACGTCTGGTTAAAACAAAATAATGTTTAATAAACAAGGTAAACTTTCAATAACATCTACTTAGTAATATTAAACAAGACTAGTAATAGCACTTTTTAAAAATGATGCAATCCCAAGAACTTATAAATGAAAGAAAATTGTATAACAATACGTAAGCGACAATAACTATTGTATTCGTATTGAATAAAACATTCTTACTACACAGATTTTATTTCGTGAAACTAGATGGGAAACTTACTGCATACAGTTAAAATATTATGATATTTATTAAGCAGGATAATACACTAGTTACTAAGTTTATCAATATAATTCTGTTTACTAAACAAGGAACTTACAAACAAAGCATGTTCTAAATGAAATTACATTTATTGAGCTAAAATAAGTCCTCTTCAGATTAGATACCGACTGAAAGAAATTTAAAACACTTTACTTATTACTGAACACCAGTCATATTATACGTGTAAAACAGAATTGCTTCCATATAGAGATAATTAAACTTTATTCATCGAATATTAATTGTATTCCTTTGTATATCATTGTTTTCAGTACCTGATCCACGTGTCTTTAGACTAATACAACAATCCTATCCTACATGTCAACCAATGACTTCAAATTCACGTGCCGTATGAGAAAATTCAAAATGAAAACCATTTGGCGTTAATAAGTATACATACCCCACAACACATAACAAATAAGGTATAGCTACTCCATTACATATAGTCCTTGATAATTTTACTTTTGCTATTAAGTACCCGTTAGGTATTCATACACTTTGAACAGCAACGAATACTACTTCGTTAAATAACATCTGTGCATTACATACCCAAATATCAAACTTAACAGGGTCTATTTATGCATCATGGTAAAGAATTAACGTCTGTCAAACATCACACTTAGCAGTCTCTGTTCATATGTCACGTCAAACATCCACCTTTACTGTCCATGTTCATGCATCATGGTAACCAATTACTATCTATCATATAACCAATATATCAAACTCAGCAGTCCCCAATTATTACATCATGGTACACTGTTTATCATATAGCCAAACATCAGTATTAATTTAACGCTCATATATAATATTGTCTAACCACGTCGATACCTAAGTACCATAAGAAAAACGTATGGAAATGAAATCCCGAAGCCTAATACCACACGTGCCATTGTAGGCACGCATAAGTAAATATCAGTTTTCCTTACTCATAGTTACACTATATACAACGATGATCAATGACATATTAATCAGAATATTGTGTTTAATAAAAATATTCTACAAGATATATTCAGTTCAGTATGTTCAAGAGTTATCTTACCCATAATGGATACATCATACCCAGAGTAAATAAAACTTTCCCATCAAGTTTTCTCAGCGCTGCTAGCGCCTCCTGTAGAGTAGCATTCCCTAAGTTTACATTTTCAACAGCCAATAAGCGGTCTCCTGCTTTAATCGTTCCTTCTCTATTTAACAGAATGTAGCGCTTAAATCCTGGTATTTCATGCGAAACGTTATTCTATCCAATTATACATTATAACTATTATATACTGAAACGAAATACTCAAAATCTACTACTATTTATGTAAATACAATTATACATAACTATTATGTACTGAAGTGAAATACTCAAAATCTACTACTATTTATGTAAATACAATTATACATTATAACTATTATGTACTGAAGTGAAATACTCAAAATCTACTACTATTTATGTAAATACAATTATACATTATAACTACTATATACTGAAGTGAAATACTCAAAATCTACTACTATTTATGTAAATACAATTATACATTATAACTACTATATACTGAAGTTAAATACTCAAAATCTACTACTATTTATGTAAATACAATTATACATTATAACTACTATATACTGAAGTGAAATACTCAAAATCTACTACTATTTATGTTCGCTTGTTGATTTTTCTTTATTCTCATATATAATTTCAGTGTCGATTTTTTTTCTATATATGAGTTATCAATATTTTAAATCAATAGATGTACTATGAAAACTAACATAATCCAGGTTACTAAAACATAACTTATTTATTTCAAAAATAATTTTCTGCTTAGAGTGAAAACTTGTAGTGGCTCAACGGAAAGTCTGCGGGATCACACCGTTCAGAATCGGGTATCGATAGCCGTGATGGGCAGAGCACAAATAGCCCATTCTGTAGTCTTGGAATCGACATCCAAATTTAAAAGTTCCATTTTAAGGTTGCAACATTTAGCATGTCCAGTAAGTGGATTGTTACAAGAAGACTGTTACAAAGATTTTCTAATAAAGTGGCAAAGACTTTTGTCAAAAATGTTCACTTGACTCGTATGTATCAATTAATTTGGGCGTATCTTTAAATGCGGAGACAAAAACACGACACACGTTTCTTCAACAAGAAATTAATAACGCATGGTTTATGTTTGTCTTGATAACGTAAACGTTTGATCTTCTATTTTATTTGCAAGGGAAATTATGCAGTAGTATTTCAATTATTTGCATGTTTTCCTAATATATAATATGTTATAACTCAAATAAACTGTGTCTGTAGCAATCAAGTTCAATCAATAGCTTTACTGCTCTTTAATATGAGGTAATCTATTTGTATATTCTTTTTATCAACCTATTCACCAAAACAGTCAACATGTCTACGTATGGAATGTGGTGTGTGTTTTTTTACATCTATCTAAAGATTAATTTGGTGTTATTTACTTCAGTAACAAAGACGTTGACCGGACAACAACGTGCACCCACCTGTCTGTTGGACCTCCTGGTCGCACGTGAGTGATCTTGAGAGGTTTAGACTTCAGTCTGTCTGAACACGCTCCGCCCCTCAGTGTGAAACCGAAACTCCCGTTTTCTTTCTCTAAAGTGACCTGGATAACCTTTGGCAACACGCACATAGATTCTTCTGCTGCAGGTGAGACACAGATAGAGCTGTTAACAACGTGGCTGTAAGATCTGATAACCTCAACAAAATATTGACAGATATTAACAACACGACTATAAGAACTGATAGTCTCAACAAAATATTGACAGGTAGTAACTACGCCACTCTAAGGAACTGATGATTTCAACAAAATATCGACAGGAAGTAACTACGCCACTCTAAGGAACTGATGATTTCAACAATATATCAACAGGAAGTAACTACGCCACTCTAAGGAACTGATGATTTCAACAAAATATCAACAGGAAGTAACTACGCCACTCTAAGGAACTGATGATTTCAACAAAATACCGACAGGAAGTAACTACGCCACTCTAAGGAACTGATGATTTCAACAAAATACCGACAGGAAGTAACTACGCCACTCTAAGGAACTGATGATTTCAACAAAATATCGACAGGAAGTAACTACGCCACTCTAAGGAACTGATGATTTCAACAAAATATCAACAGGAAGTAACTACGCCACTCTAAGGAACTGATGATTTCAACAAAATATCAACAGGAAGTAACTACGCCACTCTAAGGAACTGATGATTTCAACAAAATATCAACAGGAAGTAACTACGCCACTCTAAGGAACTGATGATTTCAACAAAATATTGACAGGAAGTAACTACGCCACTCTAAGGAACTGATGATTTCAACAAAATATTGACAGGAAGTAACTACGCCACTCTAAGGAACTGATTATTTCAACAAAATATCAACAGGAAGTAACTACGCCACTCTAAGGAACTGATTATTTCAACAAAATATCAACAGGAAGTAACTACGCCACTCTAAGGAACTGATGATTTCAACAAAATATCAACAGGAAGTAACTACGCCACTCTAAGGAACTGATGATTTTAACAAAGTATCAACAGGAAGTAACTACGCCACTCTAAGGAACTGATGATTTCAACAAAATACCGACAGGAAGTAACTACGCCACTCTAAGGAACTGATGATTTCAACAAAATATCGACAGGAAGTAACTACGCCACTCTAAGGAACTGATTATTTCAACAAAATATCAACAGGAAGTAACTACGCCACTCTAAGGAACTGATTATTTCAACAAAATATCAACAGAAAGTAACTACGCCACTCTAAGGAACTGATGATTTCAACAAAATATTGACAGGAAGTAACTACGCCACTCTAAGGAACTGATTATTTCAACAAAATATCAACAGGAAGTAACTACGCCACTCTAAGGAACTGATTATTTCAACAAAATATCAACAGGAAGTAACTACGCCACTCTAAGGAACTGATGATTTCAACAAAATATCAACAGGAAGTAACTACGCCACTCTAAGGAACTGATGATTTCAACAAAATATCAACAGGAAGTAACTACGCCACTCTAAGGAACTGATGATTTCAACAAAATATCGACAGGAAGTAACTACGCCACTCTAAGGAACTGATGATTTCAACAAAATATCAACAGGAAGTAACTACGCCACTCTAAGGAACTGATGATTTCAACAAAATATCGACAGGAAGTAACTACGCCACTCTAAGGAACTGATGATTTCAACAAAATATCAACAGGAAGTAACTACGCCACTCTAAGGAACTGATGATTTCAACAAAATATCAACAGGAAGTAACTACGCCACTCTAAGGAACTGATGATTTCAACAAAATATCAACAGGAAATAACTACGCCACTCTAAGGAACTGATGATTTCAACAAAATATTGACAGGAAGTAACTACGCCACTCTAAGGAACTGATGATTTCAACAAAATATCAACAGGAAGTAACTACGCCACTCTAAGGAACTGATTATTTCAACAAAATATCAACAGAAAGTAACTACGCCACTCTAAGGAACTGATGATTTCAACAAAATATTGACAGGAAGTAACTACGCCACTCTAAGGAACTGATTATTTCAACAAAATATCAACAGGAAGTAACTACGCCACTCTAAGGAACTGATTATTTCAACAAAATATCAACAGGAAGTAACTACGCCACTCTAAGGAACTGATGATTTCAACAAAGTATCAACAGGAAGTAACTACGCCACTCTAAGGAACTGATGATTTCAACAAAGTATCAACAGGAAGTAACTACGCCACTCTAAGGAACTGATGATTTCAACAAAGTATCAACAGGAAGTAACTACGCCACTCTAAGGAACTGATGATTTCAACAAAATACCGACAGGAAGTAACTACGCCACTCTAAGGAACTGATGATTTCAACAAAATATCGACAGGAAGTAACTACGCCACTCTAAGGAACTGATGATTTCAACAAAATATCAACAGGAAGTAACTACGCCACTCTAAGGAACTGATTATTTCAACAAAATATCAACAGGAAGTAACTACGCCACTCTAAGGAACTGATTATTTCAACAAAATATCAACAGAAAGTAACTACGCCACTCTATGGAACTGATGATTTCAACAAAATATTGACAGGAAGTAACTACGCCACTCTAAGGAACTGATTATTTCAACAAAATATCAACAGGAAGTAACTACGCCACTCTAAGGAACTGATTATTTCAACAAAATATCAACAGGAAGTAACTACGCCACTCTAAGGAACTGATGATTTCAACAAAATATCAACAGGAAGTAACTACGCCACTCTAAGGAACTGATGATTTCAACAAAATATCAACAGGAAGTAACTACGCCACTCTAAGGAACTGATGATTTCAACAAAATATCGACAGGAAGTAACTACGCCACTCTAAGGAACTGATGATTTCAACAAAATATCAACAGGAAGTAACTACGCCACTCTAAGGAACTGATTATTTCAACAAAATATCAACAGGAAGTAACTACGCCACTCTAAGGAACTGATGATTTCAACAAAATATTGACAGGAAGTAACTACGCCACTCTAAGGAACTGATTATTTCAACAAAATATCAACAGGAAGTAACTACGCCACTCTAAGGAACTGATGATTTCAACAAAATATTGACAGGAAGTAACTACGCCACTCTAAGGAACTGATGATTTCAACAAAGTATCAACAGGAAGTAACTACGCCACTCTAAGGAACTGATGATTTCAACAAAATATTGACAGGAAGTAACTACGCCACTCTAAGGAACTGATGATTTCAACAAAATATCAACAGGAAGTAACTACGCCACTCTAAGGAACTGATAATTTCAACAAAATATCAACAGGAAGTAACTACGCCACTCTAAGGAACTGATGATTTCAACAAAATATTGACAGGAAGTAACTACGCCACTCTAAGGAACTGATGATTTCAACAAAATATCAACAGGAAGTAACTACGCCACTCTGAGGAACTGATGATTTCAACAAAATATTGACAGGAAGTAACTACGCCACTCTAAGGAACTGATGATTTCAACAAAGTATCAACAGGAAGTAACTACGCCACTCTAAGGAACTGATGATTTCAACAAAATATTGACAGGAAGTAACTACGCCACTCTAAGGAACTGATGATTTCAACAAAATATCAACAGGAAGTAACTACGCCACTCTAAGGAACTGATAATTTCAACAAAATATCAACAGGAAGTAACTACGCCACTCTAAGGAACTGATGATTTCAACAAAATATTGACAGGAAGTAACTACGCCACTCTAAGGAACTGATGATTTCAACAAAATATCAACAGGAAGTAACTACGCCACTCTGAGGAACTGATGATTTCAACAAAATATTGACAGGAAGTAACTACGCCACTCTAAGGAACTGATGATTTCAACAAAGTATCAACAGGAAGTAACTACGCCACTCTAAGGAACTGATGATTTCAACAAAATATTGACAGGAAGTAACTACGCCACTCTAAGGAACTGATGATTTCAACAAAATATCAACAGGAAGTAACTACGCCACTCTAAGGAACTGATAATTTCAACAAAATATCAACAGGAAGTAACTACGCCACTCTAAGGAACTGATGATTTCAACAAAATATTGACAGGAAGTAACTACGCCACTCTAAGGAACTGATGATTTCAACAAAATATCAACAGGAAGTAACTACGCCACTCTAAGGAACTGATAATTTCAACAAAATATCAACAGGAAGTAACTACGCCACTCTAAGGAACTGATAATTTCAACAAAATATTGACAGGAAGTAACTACGCCACTCTGAGGAACTGATGATTTCAACAAAATATCAACAGGAAGTAACTACGCCACTCTGAGGAACTGATGATTTCAACAAAATATCGGCAGGTATAAATAAACCAGCTTTAAGAACTGATAGTCCTAACAAAATATCGGCAGGTATAAATAAACCAGCTTTAAGAACTGATAGTCCTAACAAACTACTGACAGGTATTACAGCTGTAAGAACTGACACTCCTAACAAAATACTGACAGGTATTACAGCTGTAAGAACTGACACTCCTAACAAAATACCGAGATGATCACCCTCGTTGCTTGTGGCACAGCTTTCAGCAAAAAACTTCAATACCTCATTGAGCGAACAGTACCAATAGCTTATACACTTAATAGATAATTATAACTCCATATTTTCAAATGCAGGTCTTAAATTCTATGTCTGATGTTCATTCTGTAATATATTGCGGTTATAAACTATTAACTGTATTAGCTGTTGGTATTCATAAAGTAGCCAGCTTATGCACTCGCTAACATGATGTTCTTGTCAGGTTATTTGGAAAACCACTCAGTATACGCAGCTGAAGGTTTATCGTTAAAGAACGCTGGTGAATTGATTGGAAAGAGTAATTTGTATTGACATTAAAAACCACTATTCCTAACGTACTTAGCGTTGTCTCTGCACAATGTGTATAATGCATCAGATGTTATTTCTAATACATTATTCGTTGTATTATCATTTACCAAAAACATACTCAGACAAGTACTTTGAAAAGGTGGGTGTTAGGTTTCGCTGCAAGTAGAAAACCCACCCCAGACATTAATTAACATTCTGAATTCGTTAGCGACACCTGTAGTCGACTTTTGATGGTTCAGTCTGACAGAAAGAGATCTATTCGTCTCGAGTTCAAATCCAGTCACCAAACATGCTCGCCGCTCTTTCAGCCGTGGGAGTGTTACAATGTGAGAGTCAATCCCATTGTACTTTGATAGAGAGTAGCTCGAGAATTAGCGGTGGGTGGTGTTGACTAGATGCTTTTCCCCTTGTCTATCACTTCAAAATGAAGGAGGGTCGATGCAGATAGCCCTCGAGTAGCCATGCACGAAATTCAACAAACAAATCTTTTCACAAATCTTGAAGTGTCTGTCTGCAATGAAATGCCACGGAACCAGTTTGCTACTATCTTTACGAATACAGTTAAAACAGAATATTTAAACGGAATACTTTCCAAAACCTCTTTTACGTAAACGACACCTTAGGAAGTAACTACGCCACTCTAAGGAACTGATTATTTCAACAAAATATCAACAGGAAGTAGCTACGCCACTCTAAGGAACTGATGATTTCAACAAAATATTGACAGGAAGTAACTACGCCACTCTAAGGAACTGATGATTTCAACAAAATATCAACAGGAAGTAACTACGCCACTCTGAGGAACTGATGATTTCCACAAAATATCGGGTCTTGCTTCTATTCTGGATTTCTTTCTACGCGTGGACGACTTTCACACGAGCATAAACTTAGATAACACAATAAAGTATGATTTAAATCTGTTTCTTCTCAACCTGCTTCAGGTAAACAACATGTAATTTATTCTTAAACACTCACAGCCACACCATCAGTTGTCTCCTAACGAAACTAAATGAAACATCCTTTATTGAATCTCAGTGAAACTTAATAAACTGAACACGTGCTTGATACAGAATATTAGTTTGTAAAATAATGTATAAAAAATGGTAGGGCGTGTACTAGTGGCTGATGTGGTGGAACTGTGTGAATTCTTAACTTAAGAGTTCTTAGTCCGTTGGTCATTCTTCCCACTGGAGGGAAGTGACTGTTAAGACCCACTGTTCTTCAGAAGTAACCCAAAAGTTGGCGGTGAATGCTGTAGACTAGTTACCTTCCCTCTACTTTATCAGTTCAAAATTAGGGTTAGTTCTACACGAGGGTTATCTGCACTAGCCGTTCCTAATTTAGCAATGTAAGACTAGAGGAAAGGCAGCTGGTCATCACCACCCACCGCCAAATCTTGGGCTACTCTTTACCAACGAATAGTGGGATTGAATGTAACACTCAGTGATGTCGATAAAACCCACTTATTGAGAAATTTATATGCAGAAACGGCTCGTTTGGGTTGAGAAAATATTTTACATAGAAGAGCGAACAAGTTTGAACCTTCTTCGGTCATCGTCAGGTTCACAGAGGTAACTGACCGGAAGCTTACCACATGTTTGGAAGGGGTTGTGTAACTGAGTGTCGGAATGTAGAAGGCGGTGTTAGATGTTTGAATATATAATTTTATTTATTTTATTAATATAGGTATAAAGGCGTTCCTTTATATTGGTTTATTTTAGGTTTAAGTTGTTGTATAAATAAGGCTTCTTTAATTTTGTGTTTGTTTATGCTTGTTTCTTTATTTAGTATTTGAGTGTTTTCTATGGTTATGTTGTGTTTATTTGACTTGCAGTGTTCGAAAACGTGTGAAGGTGACTTTTTATGTTCTTTGAATCTCGTTTCCATTTTTCTACTTGTTTCTCCAATATAGAAGTCGTGGCAGTTATCACATTGTATTTTATAAATAATGTTGGTGTGGTGTTTGTCAGTGTAGTTTTTACATAGTATAGACCTAAGTTTTGTGCCTGGTTTTGAATAAATTTGGTATTAACTGGAACATCATATTTTGTTACTAGTTTTTGCCAAATGTTGGTTATTTGTCTGCTGATGTCACGAATATATGGTATGCAGCAGTATATGGTTTCGTGATTTTTTGATTCGTGAGATATATTTACTTTTGTTGGTTGATTTTGCTTTCTGTCTAGATGTGTGCGTATAATGTTTTCTACAGTTTGTGGAGGAAACTTATTGATGTTGATGAAGTATTGCTTTATTTTGTCTAATTCATGGTTAATTTTATCTGGTGAGCATAGTTTTACGGCTGTGTTTATTTGGTTTCTTAGTATGTTGAGTTTTTGTTTTGTTTCATGTGCTGAGTCCCAAGGAATGTATAGTCCAGTATGGGTGATTTTTCGGTGGATTTATGTTTTGAATTGTGTGTCGGTTCTTGTAATTTTGAGGTTAAGAAATGATATTTGATTGCTTTCTTCCTGTTCACATGTGAAGTTAATGTTGGGATGTATAGAGTTAATGTGATTGAAAAAATTGTGTGTTCTGTAGAGGCCCAGCCTGAGTTTTGACCTTTACAAATTAATTGGTAAAACACGAAATTTAGACATTATTGCCACAAAACATCAATACATCACGAAACCCTCCAACAATGATCTCTTCACTGCTGAACTGGAGTATAACGTCTGCCAAACAACTGATGTCTACGTTTTATTAAGATCAACATTACCACAGACAACATTACCACAGACAGCATTACCACAGACAACATTACCACAGACAACATTACCACAGACAACATTACCACAGACAGCATTACCACAGACAGCTTTTTGAAATCAATATTAAGATCAACATTACCACAGACAGCTTTTTGAAATCAATATTAAGAACAACATTACCACAGACAGCTTTTGAAATCAATATTAAGATCAACATTACCACAGACAGCTTTTTTGAAATCAATATTAAGAACAACATTACCACAGACAGCTTTTTTGAAATCAATATTAAGAACAACATTACCACAGACAGCTTTTTGAAATCAATATTAAGAACAACATTACCACAGACAGCTTTTTGAAATCAATATTAAGAACAACATTACCACAGACAGCTTTTTGAAATCAATATTAAGAACAACATTACCACAGACAGCTTTTTGAAATCAATATTAAGATCAACATTACCACAGACAGCTTTTTGAAATCAATATTAAGAACAACATTACCACAGACAGCTTTTTGAAATCAAGACATCACAAGGAGAAAAGCTCTCGGATCTTAAAAACGCTTGTTTATTTGATGCGGTCAGATGGTGTGACTGCTCTACTACTCATATTTAGCTCAGACACTTCAATGTCCAATGACATGATAGTTAAGAATACCGGCATTTCTCGATGTATGCATACTTTTGAAGAAAAAATAAAATCACACCCTTAACACCGTATTTCTTTAATGAGAGTTACAGAATGCAGTCCAATCCTACCGATGAATAATAACAACTCCACGCTGCTGAACTCCATTGACTAGTTGTAATTTACAAGAGCTGTGAATGTATTTGATCGGTTCTTATGGTGTTTTGATTGAAAAACAATGGATTAGAATCATGAATATTTTCTTTCTAAGTACTTTCTTTGAATTACTCGATGCGAGTTTGACTAAAGCTGAAGAAAATCTTGGATATAATTGTTTTACCATAGACAGTGTTATGATGTTGGCCTGTTTTAGATGGTTTGGTTCAGTCTACCGGTTATGACCAAAAATTGAAGAGCTTGGATGGAAGGAACTTCCCCATCCTCCTTATTCTCCTGATCTTGCTCCTTGACATTTTCATATTTTCAGAACTTCCCCATCCTCCTTATTCTCCTGATCTTGCTCCTTGACATTTTCATATTTTCAGAAGTTCCCCATCCTCCTCATTCTCCTGATCTTGCTCCTTGACATTTTCATATTTTCAGAAGTCTGCAACATCAGCTGAATGGAAAACAGTTTACTTCTATGAATGAGATTAAAAATAACCTTTGTGCCTTTTTTTTGTCTCAAAACCACCTGATTTTTATAAGCGTGATATTGAAAATCTTTCATGACATTGGCAGACTGTGACTGAAAGTGATGGAAAATACATAAGTCATTAAAATTGTTATTTGAGTTAATTCTCTCCCTTTAAATCTTAGTGTTACAAACGACATGACCTGATATTTATTCTTGTCATGCCATCTACATATGTTACATTACAGAAAGGTATAGGGCTAGGTTCGAAAAGTTAGGAATAAATTTGTTTGTTTTTCGAGAAATGAAGATGTCCTACTTTTGTTTATTTTATATTTATTTAAACACGAATATAAATATTTTTAGAAAAAAAACTGAGTATGTTACTTGTAATATAGAAAGTACTGTTTCCACGGTCTTTATATTATACAGATACAATAAAGCAAATAATGTTTCTATGAGCTTTATATGATACCAATAATACACCCAAAACTGCTTTCAGGGCTTTATGTGTTATTCATAATACAGTAAGTATAGTTTTTTTCTGGTTTCTTATATTATGTGTAATACACCAGTTGCTTAGCAGAGCATTGCTTGCTGTTGGTTTCAAACTGTTTATGACAATACTTTAGTGTATCTGTTCTAAAATATTACAAACAACAATAGCTTAATATGGACTTCCACATCAGTCCAAGACTAATGTATGGAAATAATTTATAATTAGTATAAACTTGTTAAACGAAATCTTAAAAGCTGGCTCGCAAAAGTAACACAAGAACAAAGAAATTCATTTTAACCATAGATGTCTCACTACAATGGCAAAATAAACAGAAAAACAATCTTCAAGCACAGGGAAAATTATGAGGTACGAAAAACTCGTCAACGGTGTCTGATTAAGAGCAGAAAATCTTCGTTTAACAAACTATGTTATAGAGCAATGGGGTCAGAATAGAAGAATGGATAATCTGATGAATTTAACTAGTAAACAGATTTATCTTGGTAATAGTTAAAATTCCGAATACTTGTGGTTAGCTAAATACAAGGTTGTCCTTATCGTATATGAATAATACTTAACATAGAGGTTATTTAAGGTGACAGATAGACATTTGGAAGATGGAAGAATGGTAAGGTAGAACCTGGTGAGAATGGTGAGTAAGGTAGAACCTGGTGAGAATGGTGTACAGATAGGTTCTTAGATCCAAGTGACAGATGGTGAGCATCACAAATACAATTAAAGTTTAAGGTGGGAAGATCAAATAGTTAGGTTAACATCATTCAAATTCCTTGCTGATCTAATTTTATTTAGCATCATTCAAATCACTTACAGATCAAATGGTTTAGTTAGAATCATCCTGATCCTTTATATACCAAATGGTTTAGTTAGAATCATCCTAATCCTTTATGGATCACTTGGTTTAGTTAAAATTATTCCAATCCCTTATAGACGAAATAATCCAATCCGTTATATAGACCAAATAGTCTAGTTGGAATCATTCCAATCCTTTATAAACAATTTGGTTTAGTTAACGTTATTACAATCCCTTATAGACCACCTGATTTGAGTAACATCACTTCAACATCCTTACTTGCAGTCGGGTTTTCGTACTCTACCTCTAGAGTAACCGTATCTCCAGTGTTCGTCAGCAGGTTCACGATTTCGTCATGACAAAGATTGTTGGTACGAATCCCGTTTACAGAGATTAAGTAGTCTCCAACTGCCAGAGCGTCACTCCTAGCGGAGAAAGGAAAATCTGGAGTTACTAGATGAATTATAGAAATAACATATAGGAACATGTTTGGTATACTTTTAATTAAAAACCTTGTTTAAAGAATAACCACTAGTATCCTGCAAACATTGCTCTGCGTATAAATATCTTACGTTAAATTACCAAATGTTGTTTAATAACTGCACAGTTTTGTAATACATCATTACTGTCGTTATATTCTGGCTGCATAAGTAAAACCCATCAGGGATTTGGCATTTGATTTATTATCAAAACTGTGTAGCGTGAAAACGATAGTCAGGAAAACAATATTGTTAATCTGATATATCTGTGCAGTAATAAATTAACAATAGATAATATAACGCAAATTCTTTGCCAAAACAATACAATATGTAGCTTAATATTGATTTCCAACCACAGTTGTAGTGCAAATAAGGTACAATATCTAACCAAACATTAATACTAACACAATATTATTTTTATCTCATAATCAAATAGTGAACAAACAATAATAAGTGATTTATCAAATGCACTCCTGTTTAGCGAATATAGGGAGAGTAATGGAAAGTTACTCTACATGATTATGTTGATGCAACGTTGTTCAGTAAACATTAAATACACGGCAAATCAACTGACTATTACTTATTGTATTCTATTCTATTCTATCTACCACTCAATTCCGTCAAGGAACATAGGGTTTCATGAACAGGTATTTAAGTGAGTAGGTTGTTAGCCCACAGCACCGAGCCGTCCCTAATTTAGTAATGTAAGACTAGAGGGAAAGGAGCTAGTTACCACCACCCACCGCCAACTCTTGGGCTACTCTTTTACCAACGAAAAGTGGGATTGACCGTAACATTATAACGCCCCCACGACTGGGAGGGCGAGCATGTTTGGCGCGACTCGGGCGCGAACCCGCGACACTCAGATTACGAAGCGCACGTCTTAACACGCTAGGCCATGCCAGGCCCTACTTAATGTATTACTGTACCAGAATTATAAACTTACTGTTGACCCATTGAGGTACTACAATAACAGAAAATGTTATAGCCGTACTTTGAAATAACTTTGTATATAGCTAGTAAACACTAGATCACATCTTCAACTACAACATCCCGTCTTATTTCATACTGAATATATTGAGCATCAGACCACACCCTAAACACTACTCCCATTGTTTGTTTGTTTGTTTTGGAATTTCGCACAAAGCTACTCGAAGGCTATCTGTGCTAGCCGTCCCTAATTTAGTAGTGTAAGACTAGAGGGAAGGCAGCTAGTCATCACCATCCACCGCCAACTCTTGGGCTACTCTTTTACTAACGAATAGTGGGATTTACCATCACTTTATAACGCCCCCACGGCTGAAAGGGCGAGTAGGTTTGGAGCGACCGGGATGCGAACCTGCGACCCTCAGATTACAAGTCGCACGTCTTAACACGCTTGGCCACACCCTAAAGACTACTCCGAACAACAGATCTTGTTTCTCACAAAAAGTTTCTGTACCTGTATGAGGCCACAGCTTAAAATCTACTTACCAGCATTCAACTCTGTTTAAACGAACTAATGGAAATCTCGAGACTGACAGCAGTTGTCGGATCACACTGAGGCTGTACAAAAGTTTCATTTTAAATTCTGTAGAAAAAAAAATCCCTCCAGTCCAATAGCATTACTGCCTCGAAATTTTAAAACTGAGATTTATAAAAACGCTATTTTCGCCTCCTTTACTTTCATGAGTCATCAGAAGTAAAACATAATAATAACTCTTCCCCTGAATATCCTTTATGTTTCTTCATTCCATAACCTGCAATACACAAGTCGCTTATCAGCAAACATTAAATAACCTGCGTATCTTTATAGGCGTCTCATCAGCGTCAGTGAGAAGGCAAGAAGACTATCTTTCTTACTTAAACTGGCAGTTAAGATAAAGATGTTACATCTGTAAAAAAAACAACAGAAAACGAGTTCCTAACTATCTTGCCGACAAAACTCTGTTTCTGTAATCGCCGAGTCTTAAACGGAGTTGGTGAGATAGTTTAATAGAAATACATTAGCGCAAACCATTGCCCTTCACACACCTCGAGATTAAATGTAGATAATGTCTGGGTATTACTCTCATGCTGTCATCTCGTTTCTTTCAGGAAGATCGGTTCTTTCAAAAACTGTCATTCATTTTTACATCAGATGCATTCAAAACCGTTGTAAACAGTACCAGTTACACAACACTGGATCTTTCAAAACCGTTGTAAACAGTACAAGTTACACAGCACTGGATCTTTCAAAACCGTTGTAAACAGTACAAGTTACACAGCACTAGATCTTTCAAAACCGTTGTAAACAGTACAAGTTACACAGCACTAGATCTTTCAAAACCGTTGTAAACAGTACAAGTTACACAACACTGGATCTTTCAAAACCGTTGTAAACAGTACAAGTTACACAACACTGGATCTTTCAAAACCGTTGTAAACAGTACAAGTTACACAACACTGGATCTTTCAAAACCGTTGTAAACAGTTGCTCAACATTGTACATTTCAAAGCCAATATTATCAAGCAAGAGGTAGTACTACCTATGTATGGGTGGCTCAGGTTGTTCATATAAATAAATGTTTCCTCAATAGGTCATCATAGCTTTACAATACTATATGGTATTTCCTTTTATAACAACATCTATGTAACAATCTATACAATTACTCAATCACAACTGAGATTATTTCATCCTATTTTTGTCTGTTAACGTTCTACAACACTGTGTGCCTGTGGTATTGCGCAGGGGTTATGCAAATACCATCCCTAGTATTTTGGTTGTATTGTTTTTGAAGGATTGATACTAGCCCTACCTGTATTTATATTCTTTACTGAAAGTTTTTCTTTACTTGTTTGTCTTTGTTAATGCAGTGTTTGAGTACAAAAAAAGGTTGTATTTATAATTAAGTTCTAAATACAGTGGAGTTCCAAATGTAATAGTTACAACGTATTTACTAATTGCTGGTAATCCCTGCTTCACCCTATACTTTTAACATTTTCAAAGGACTAAACTTCTGTAAGAAAGATGGCTTCGAGTGGTAATAATGGTTTCATCTACACTAGGTTTGTTTGTTTGTTTTTGGAATTTCGCACAAAGCTACTCGAGGGCTATCTGTGCTAGCCGTCCCTAATTTTGCAGTGTAAGACTAGAGGGAAGGCAGCTAGTCATCACCACCCACCGCCAACTCTTGGGCTACTCTTTTACCAACGAATAGTGGGATTGACCGTCACATTATACGCCCCCACGGCTGGGAGGGCGAGCATGTTTAGCATATCTACACTAGGATTACGATTGCTATTAGTTATTAATCATACTTATAAAAGCGGATTTTTGAATCTATGTTACCTCAGTGTAATTGTTGACATCACTGTTTTCTTTCCTGAGTTATCACGTAATAAAAAAGGAATTGAAGAAAGAAGAACAAGGAATTCAAACTTTTACAGAACTTGTATCCTTACAGAGATATTGTTATAAAACGAATCACAGAAATGTAAAGTTATGTCGACCTATTGAGAATATATTCAAAATTATTGATGACGAGAAACCCACTTGAAATGAAAATGTATCTCAGAACGGCTGGTATGCATATTAATATTTTTATTGATAAGCAGAGAACATGCCGTTATGATATAATAAATATTTAAAATATCATTCAATGAACGATCCGAGGCACACTTACATGTTGCCACCTGCCTGATATACAAGTGTATATGTGGATATTGTCATCGAAAAGTTTTATCTCGAACCTTTCACTAGTTTATCAAGTAAAGAAATAGGAGAATCGTGATTAGTTACATGACTTATCGTGACTTGTTACTTTCATATCCAGTGTATTAAACCAATTATTTTTCCCTCATAGATTTTTCACACCAAGTATACTACGAACCAACGAATACGACGAATCATATTGTGAATAAAAACACAAACTATGTAGAAAACGTTAATTTTGTCAGGTAATGGACAACAGAATAAGCCTTAAAAGTTGTTTTTTTACTGCAAAGCTTCATAAAGAACTATGTGCACTTTGTCCACGATATGGAATTGAACCCCGGAGTTTAGAGCTGATCTATCAGTGGACTTATAAAAGAAACAATTCAAGTCTGTTGTTTTCTAGTTAGCTACATTCTTACCAGGGGAAAGCGTATGTCGTGAAATTAAAATATATTATCTTGTAAGGTAATGTTCACATTTTACATGGTAATTGAGTGTATTCAGTGCGATAGAGTTTATATCTATCTCAAAACTATGATGCGTTTCAGGATACAAACAATAAAGAAATACTCAAATACCTTTTTACTACGCAGTTACAGAACACTGGATCTTCCAAAATATATATAAACAATAACATTGGGTCTTTCGAAACTGTTAAAAAACAATACCAGTTACACACTTTAGATCTTGCAAAGCTGTATAACTAGTATTGTTATGACGTTATAATAATATTAGATACACAACGTTGGATCTTTCAAACCCGTTATAACAATGCCAGTTACACAACAGTGGATCTTTCAAACCCGTTATAATAATATTAGTCACATAACGTTGGATCTTTCAAACTCTTTATAAGAATACTAGTTACATAGCGTTGGGCCTTTCAAACTCTTTATAAGAATACTAGTTACATAGCGTTGGGCCTTTCAAACCCCTTATAACAATACTAGATATACAGCGTTGGGCCTTTCAAACCCGTTATAACAACACTAGATACACAACATTGAATCTACCAAACACGTTATGACAATACTAGATACACAACGTTGGATCTTTCAAACCGGTTATAACAATACCAGATACACAAGGTTGGATCTACCAAACACGTTATGACAATACCAGATACACAAGGTTGGATCTACCAAACACGTTATGACAATACCAGATACACAACGTTGGATCTACCAAACACGTTATAACAATACTAAATACACAACATTTGATTTTTAAAACCCATTATAACAATACTAGTTCCCAACATTGAATCTTTCAAACTCATTATAATAATACTAGTAACACAAAACTGGGCCCGGCATGGCCAGGTGGGTGAAGGCATGCGACTCGTAATCTGAGGGTCGCAGGTTCGAATCCCCGTCGCACCAAACATGCTCGCCCTATCAGGCGTGGGGACGTTATAATGCGATTTTCAATCCAACTATTCGTTGGTAAAAGAGTAGCCCAAGAATTGGTGGTAGATGGTGATGACTAGCTGCCTTCCCTCTAGTCTTACACTGCTAAATTAGGGACGGCTAGCAGAGATAGCCCTTGAGTAGCTTTGCGCTAAATTCAAATAAACAAAACACAAACCTTGATCTCACTAAAGCTATTATTATATATTAGGGTCAATCGATGTGTGTCATAATTTTAGCACAAGATGCTTTATAAACCGTTTTGGTTCAACTGTCTTCAGTAAAGTTAATCGAACCAATGTAATAAAATTTTATATGAAAAATTATAGAAGCAACGCCACTTACGTAGTTCTTTAAATGACTACTATTATTTGTAATGACTTAAACAGGAACCCTTTCAACCTAAAAACAACATATCTGCATCCGTCGCACTTGTTAACGATGACCTTAGGTGTGATCGTTCAGTTTTAAACACACATTTTCTTAACTTTGTTTTATAAAGTTTGTTGAAAATTTTCTGTATCTCTGAAATATGATACAGTTTTTTACTATACTGAAAATTACTGATATTTTCCTTCACACAGTTGACATTTCTTTATTTATTATTATTTATTTGCTATTTGTTACACACATAATATTAATTTTAACATATTTTACGAGTCCTATTTCCGTTTGTTTTCTATAATTGACAAGTTCATTTTTTTCCTGTCAACAATAAATCAACTTCTTTCGTGCCGGCCCGGGATGGCCAAACGTGTTAAAGCGTGCGACTCGTAATCTGAGGGTCGCGGGTTCGCATCCCCGTCGCGCCAAACATGTTCGCCCTTTAAGCTGCGGGGGCGTTATAATGTGACGGTCAATCCCACTATTCGTTGGTAAAAGAGTAGCCCAAGAGTTGGCGGTGGGTGGTGATGACTAGCTGCCGTCCCTCTAGTCCTACACTGCTAAATTAGGGACGGCTAGCACAGATAGCCCTCGAGTAGCTTTGTGCGGAATTCAAAAACAAAAAACAAACAAACTTTCCTGCCTAAATCTGCCCCTCGGTGTGGATTCCTGTACGTGGTGAGGGGACCTCCCAGGGAAGGTTCTGTTCTATCTGGTTACCTTCTCTGGGATCTAAACATCCACCCACGTGTTTGCCGTGCGTGGCGACCCGTGAAGGGGAGGAGAAGATCCTGGTGGTTGAGGGGTCCAACCCTAACACACCACTTTGGCCTCGAATTCCTGTAGACGGGCGGCCTTTGGGTGGCCCCCCCAGGTCAATCGGCTGGTCCACTTGGGCTAGAGTCAACCAAGTACCAGTGTTGGAAGTTCTCAACGGGTGTTGTGGACATTGTGCCTGATGCTGGTGTTTGGGTATAGTGCTCACGAAACCCTGGCGTTGCTGCATTGTCCTTGCGTGACTTTGTAGTGCGTCCCCTTGTAGGGCTCCATGGTGGGTGGGGTCAGTGGGTACCGAAATTTTTTCCTTTTTCTATGGATCCTCAAACAAATTTAAATAAAATTGTAAAAAAACAGTCAATGGGTAAGCGACCACGTCTTGAATACTCAGAACAGCAATCTTCAACATCAGTAACACATGTACCTCATTTTCTTATATTACATTCTCTTTCGGAAAACCTTTAGGGCAAATGTCCCCTTTTTTATTCAAAAGGGACTAGAGGGACTTGCTGGCTCTCCAAAATCAGTAAAGAAACTTCGATCTGGTGACATATTAGTTGAAACATCCACATCCCAACACAGTGAACTCCTCTTGAATTCAAAGGCAATTGGGGATACACCTATTGAGGTTACACCCCATGCTGCCTTGAATTCTTCACGAGGAGTTATTGTTGAAAGGGATTTGAAGAACGTTCCCGAGTCAGAGATTCTCGCTGGTCTCTCCACTCAAGGAGTTTCTGCAGTGAGGCGCATCTCCACTCGCAAAGATGGAATTACACTGCCAACAAATACCCTCGTTTTAACATTTACTTCACCACGTGCACCTGCCACTATCAAGGCAGGTTATCTCATTTGCAGGGTTCGGCCATACATACCAAACCCTCTTCGATGTTTCCAATGTCAGAGATTCGGCCACTCAAAGACATCTTGTCGTGGTTCCCTGACATGTGCTCGTTGTGGAGGCAAGGACCACGATGCCTATGACTGTGACATGAACCCACATTGCGTAAACTGCAATGGTTCTCACCCTCATACTTTCATTCTTGCCCAAAATGGTTGGAGGAAAAAGAGGTGTAGCGTTTGAAAACGACACATAACATTAGTTATCCTGAGGCTCGGAAATTGCTGTCCACAACTCCATCTCGGACATATGCTGCTGCACTTCATTCCACAACTACAGTGGGAGTGCAGACAGATCTCTCTGTGCCTCCAAAAGAATCGTTTTCAAAACAAATGAAAAGCCTTTTGACCTCCGTGGTTAAAAGGTTGATGAATCAACTACCACACCTATCTCTGTCCCTCCCATACCTTCCAACACACCTCAAGATCCACGTCCTTCAGTTTCAAATACAGGCATTTCTTCTGATACATCTTTTTCTCCCACCACAAGAGACAACACAATTATTCGTTCGCGTCCTCAGTCACTAGATTCCCCTTCCAATAACAAAAACCTGCCCACCCGACACAGAGCAGGATCCATGGAGGTTGATAGACCTCCTCCAACTAAAGACAGTAAAGAAAAAAAGACGTGGTCGTAAACCGAAGGGTTCTCCAGCCACTTCACCTACCCGTTCTTAAAATGGCCACCTTGATACAATGGAACTGTCGAGGTTTACGTTCTAATCTGGATGATATCAAAACACTGATTGCTTCCTACCATCCTGTTTGTCTTTCTTTACAAGAAACATTTCTCAAAACTGCTGATACTGTCTCCATTCGGCAGTTTTCTCTGTACAGAAATGACAGGTTGTGTGATGGTCGAGTACATGGAGGGGTGGCACTGTTGGTTGATCAACACGTGCCCACCCTGTCTTTGTCACTCAACACACCCTTGGAGGCTGTAGCCATCCGTATTTCCTTGGGTCATACCATCACTGTTTGTTCTCTGTACCTGTCCCCTGGAAAGACTTATGATCAATCAGATCTGGATGCTCTCGTTGAACAATTGCCATCTCCGTTTCTAATCCTAGGGGATTTTAATGGACATCATCCCCTCTGGGGTAGTGCTATTATTGATGGGAGGGGCCGATCTGTAGAGCGGATGCTCTCTGATCACAATCTTTCTCTTTTCAAAACTGGTTCTTCCACTTATTTTCATGCACCTAGTCAGTCCTTTACCACTATTGATCTCTCAGTTTGCTCCCCTTCATTATTTTCCCATTTTTCATGGAGGGTTGACAGTAATCCACTAGGCAGTGATCATTTTCCAATCCTTATAAGAGAGACTGGCCGTGGTCGATGCCACCCTACCCGCGTGCCCCGGTGGAAGCTGGATCAGGCAGACTGGTCCACTTTCACTGCTCTCGCAGAACTTGATCCTGCCATCGTAAATCAGCCATCAATAGACTACTGTGTAGCAGCGGTAACTGACTGTATTACACATGCAGCTGCTCAGTGTATTCCTAAAACCTCGACACGTTTTCCACGATATCCTCGTCCGTGGTGGAATCCTGCTTGCCACTTAGCACGGAAGGCTCAAAAGCGGGCCTGGGATACTTTTCGTAGATATCCCACACTTTCAAACCGGGTTGCTTTCCAACGGGCCCGTGCACATGCTAGGTGGGTAAGACGTCACAGCCAGAAGGAATCTTGGATTAAGTTCACAACCAGTATATCTTCTACCACCAGTTCCAAGATCATATGGGACAGGATTCTAAAGGTTAATGGACACTACAATTCTATCCCCCCTCTCGATCTTACTCTCTGATGGTCAGGAGGTGACTGATGTTCGGAACATCGCTAACACTCTAGGTGAAAGCTTTTGCCGGGTATCTAGCACTTCTGCTTGTTCCTCCACCTTCCTGGCCATCAAGACTCGGGCGGAGCGATCACCTCTTTCCTTTCGAACTAACTGTTTCTTTGACTATAATCGTCCTTTTACCCTGGTGGAACTAAAAAATGGCCCTTCATCGGTCTGCCAGTACGTCTGTTGGACCTGATGATATTCATTATGACATGCTGCACCATTTATCTCCTGCTTCTCTTAATGTCCTTCTGATTGTTTTCAACCGGATCTGGCAGAAGAATGTTTTTCCTGATGCTTGGCGCCAGACTATTATTTTACCTTTCTCTAAGCCAGGAAAGATCCCAAGATTCCTTCAAACTACCGTCCAATTGCTTTGACAAGCTGTCTCTGTAAGACATTAGAAAGGATGGTTAATGCTCGTCTTGTTTGGTTCCTTGAATCAAACAACCTCCTCTCGCCCACCCAGTGTGGGTTCCGTCGACAGCACTCCACCACAGACCACCTAATTCGTCTTGAAACATCTATCAGAGAAGCCTTTCTCAACCGCCAACATCTTGTATCAATATTCTTTGACATAGAGAAGGCTTACGACACAACATGGAGGTATGGCGTTTTGCGAGACCTCCATACATATGGGTTACGTGGCCATCTACCCATGTTTATTAAAAAATTTTTTAATGGACAGGAGATTCCAGGTTCGTGTGGGTTCGACACTTTCCCGTTCTTTTGTACAGGAACTTGGAGTCCCTCAAGGATGTGTATTGAGTGTTACACTCTTCAGTATAAAGATAAATGCCATCACTGAACAACTCCCTCTCACTGTTGCGAATGGGCTGTATGTCGATGACTTTCACATCTCATGTCAGTCGTCAAACATGAGATATATTGAGCGGCAACTACAAACCGCCCTCAATTGTGTACGGAAGTGGACTCTGGCGAATGGCTTTAATTTCTCTCTCTCAAAACTGTGTGCATGCACTTTTGCCGTCGACGGGGTATTCACCCTGATCCTGAACTTCATATCGGTGGAGTTTTGCTGCCAGTTGTCCCGGAGACCAAGTTCTTGGGGCTTATCTTTGATCGTAAACTGACCTTTATACCACACTTAAAGCAGCTTCGGGTCAAATGCACAAGAGCACTGAACATCCTCCGTGTTCTCTCTTCTACCAGTTGGGGGGCAGATCGCTGTTCAATGTTAAAGGTATATCGTGCTCTTATTAGATCGAAACTCGATTATGGATCAATGGTCTATGGCTCTGCCAGACCTGTTAGGTCTGACAGACTAACAGCCTTAAAGATGCTGGACCCCATTCATCACCAAGGACTTCGACTCTGCACTGGGGCTTTCCGTACCTCTCCAGTTCAAAGTATATACATTGAATCTCATGAACCTTCTCTACACCTTCGCCGTTTGCAACTATCTTTACAATATACTTCGAAACTTCATTCCTTACCAAAGCATCCCACCTGGAAATGTGTTTTCCTTCCTCGGTGGGCAGTACTTTTTCAGAACAGACGATCTGTCATTGCTCCGTTTGGCCTTCGCATCCGGAAGCAATTGGATGAATTGGGTCTGTCCTTGGATAACATTGCATGTTCCACAGGTCGGCCCATCCCACCATGGCTTATTACAGCCCCCAAATGTGACCTTTCTTTCAGTCACCTAAAAAAGGCAGATACTCCAGATTGGAAGTACCGTCTTTTATTCAATGAATATCTTTCAAACAATCATTCAGTTCCTATTTATACAGATGGTTCCAAATCAGGTAATTCAGTGGGCTCTGCTATGGTTTGCTATGGATCAGTAGTTGCACGCAGAATCCCTTCTACAGCTTCTGTGTTCACTGCTGAACTGTATGCCATATCTCTTGCCCTGGATCATATTGCAGCTGAGCAGTACTCCAACTGCACTATTTATACTGATTCGCTTAGTTCTATACTTGCCTTGGAATCGCTACACGTTGGCTCACATCCTATTCTCGCTGATATTCGTAACCGACTGGCCCGTTTCTCATTAGCAGCTACTTCAATCCAGTTTTCTGGATACCAGGCCATGTTGGTATTCGCGGGAACGAGCTTGCAGACATGGCAGCTAAATATGTCTGCTTCAGCACCATCACTCCTATGCCTATTCCGTACATGGACTATGGTGTTATCTTCAAGGGTCGGCTCCGTGCCAGCTGGCAGTCCACTTGAGTGAGCAACGTGACAACAAACTTTTCAAATCAAACCCAAAATTGGACTTTGGCCATCTAGCTTCCGTAAAGTTCGGAAGGAGGAAGTTGTTCTCACTAGGCTACGCATTGGTCACAGTTTTTAACTCATCATTTTCTTTTATCTGGAACTGATGCACCAATGTGTAATTTGTGTAACACTCAAATCACTATCAGCCACATTTTACTTTCTTGCCATCGTTACAATTCTCAACGACGGCAATATTTTAAACATATTTTTTCCCAGGGTCAATCTGTAACATTGGACAGAGTTATTGGTGATGGTGACTCTGTCCACCTTGATAATGTTTTTAATTTTTAATGGCCATTAACCTTTTAATCTCATTTAAGTGTTGCATGTTTATTCGTTACACCTTTTAATTGTGGTTCCTTTTTACAGTTTTAATCTCTCTCATTCAATTTGACATTGGACAATAGCCAGAACATTAAATAACTCGACACCAGGACTGGAAAGGCCAACTTCAGGTGACTAACGCTCCTGTTTGAACTATCCGTTTGAACTACTCGTTAGTCATCCTGGCGAGTTGTTATTATACTTTTACTGCATATCATTTCACACTTTTACTAATTAACTTTTTTAGTACTGGCCATATTGACTCATAACCCGGAACCAGGACTGGAAAGACCAACTTCAGGTGACTGACGGTGGTTTTTATACTTACCTGTTAGTCTTCCTGGCGGGTTACGATCATTACCATTCTGCTACAGGTAGTTCTTTACAACCTTGTTGACTGGATGTCAACATTGGTTTTTACGCCATTTTCTGTCTTAATTGCCGTTTTGCTTCTATCTTCAATTACTTCTACAAATTTTACCCATTTACTTGACTTTATCCTTTTACTGGACATTTGGCTACTCATTATTACGATTTTGCGGAGTGTCTTTTAAAACTTTTACTTTCTTTTACATTTTGATAATAGCTGCTATGACACATAACCCAGAACCAGGACTGGAAAGGCCAACTTCAGGTGATTGACGGTGGTTCTTGAACTTACCTGTTAATCTTCCTGGCGGGTTATGATCATTACCTTTTTGCTAGAGTAAATACCTTACAACTTCTTATACTCTGCCTTCTATCTTAACATTGTAGACTAGGTGGCAACATTGGTTTTATACTTTTTTGTTTTACCTTCAGTTCCATTTATGTCTATTACTACATTTATTTATTTATTTATTTATTTTTTTACATTTTTACCGAATGTCTGGCGCAGATAGCCTCGCTGCTTTGTGCCATAAAACACTAAATCAATCAATCAATCAATCAAGCCTAAATCTGTCCTAGCTCTTCCTGCCAAAACCATTTCCAGTTTCTTCTTCTGATTATGATTTTGACAAAGATTTAATTATAAAACTATGGTAACCAACTGGTAACTACATATCTATTTCTCTACTACGTTCAATAACTGAATTTTTTGCCTTTTTTAATATCTCTATTTTTTACCTACGATAACTACTTTCAAACTTAATTATTGTGTTCACTTAGAAAGCACCCCAACTAACATAAACGGGATCACCTTTCCGCAATTTTTTCTTGCTGTTTCTTCAGACATCTTGTAATTTATGAACGTTTATCAGTTCGTTACCAGAGCTATTGAGTCAGCTTCTTTTCCATAAGACTCATAATAAATCACAAACAGCTTAGACAGAGAGGTTACACACATTCAACTCAATTCATCCTGGCCCGGCATGGCCAAGCGTGTTAAGGCGTGTGACTAATAATCTGAGGGTCACGGGTTCGCATCCCCGTCGCGCCAAACATGCTCGCCCTTTCAGCCGTGGGGGAGTTATAACGTTACGGTCAATCCCACTATTCGTTGGTAAGAGAGTAGCCCAAGAATTGGTGGTAGATGGTGATGACTAGCTGCCTTCCCTCTAGTCTTACACTGCTAAATTAGGGACGGCTAGCACAGATAGCCCTCGAGTAGCTTTGTGTGAAATTCAGAAACAAAACAAAACAGTTCATCCTGTGATTGTGAGAATATTCAACAGCGAACTGTGCACAGCTCTAAAAAATTTAATGAGATTTTCAGATGAACAGTTCTCGTTCATGTTGTTTTATCATTTATTTTTGTGATGTATGTTCCTTTTTCAAAACTAGAAAAAGGTCGTTCGTTTTACTTGACGGCAGTAAATAATTTTTGATTATTTTAATATTCCTTCAATTTCCTTCTGTAAGATAAATATACAATTTTACTGCTCTTATATTCTTTGCTAAGTAACTTAACTAACATATCTCTAATATGTTACTCACATTTATCAGTTCCTATCAATATGAATACAAATTAACTATCAGTTTCTTACCTATGTGCAATACTTCCAGGTCTGAAGTTGGTGATTTTTGGTCGAGAGTCTTCATCAATTCCACCTGTAAGCAAGTCAGCGGATTAATTACCTATTAACGTAAAATTATTTTATTTTATATTCATTTTCCGCCATCTTGTGACGGTTTCAGATTTGTTGCAATACGAAATAAGTTCCATTACTTCAATACGTTATTCATTTTCTGGAAGCGCGAATATTAATAACGTTATTAAACACTAATAAATTTATTATTCAAAAATAAAAAGCTTCAAATCAACTCTAAACCTCTTTAGTGTATTCGAAAATGTTTTCCAGCAACAATTTGACCACTTTAGAACTTTGTAAATGATGCTACGTTAAATTAATGATTAAATTTTTATTTCACTTCTATGTTGCTGACGCTCCAAATTGTCTTTTCTCTTTACAACTGGCTTTGTTTTCAATAATAAAGATGAAAGAGAATAAAAAGTTAATACACTGACTAGCCACTGGCTTACACGATTTGTGTGGTATATCTAATACACTGACTAGTCACTGGCTTACACGATTTGTGTGGTATATCTAATACACTGACTAGTCACTGGCTTACACGATTTGTGTGGTATATCTAATACACTGACTAGCCACTGGCTTACACGATTTGTGTGGTATATCTAATACACTGACTAGCCACTGGCTTACACGATTTGTGTGGTATATCTAATATACTGACTAGCCACTAGCTTACACGAATTTTGTGGTATATCTAATATACTGACTAGCCACTAGCTTACACGAATTGTGTGGTATATCTAATATACTGACTAGCCACTAGCTTATACGAATTGTGTGGTATATCTATTACACTGACTAGTCACTGGTTTACACGAATTGTGTGGTATATCTAATATACTGACTAGCCACTAGCTTACACGAATTGTGTGGTATATCTAATATACTGACTAGCCACTAGCTTACACGAATTGTGTGGTATATCTATTACACTGACTAGTCACTGGTTTACACGAATTGTGTGGTATATCTAATACACTGACTAGTCACTGGCTTACACGATTTGTGTGGTATATCTAATACACTGACTAGTCACTGGCTTACACGATTTGTGTGGTATATCTAATACACTGACTAGTCACTGGTTTACACGAATTGTGTGGTATATCTAATACACTGACTAGTCACTGGCTTACACGATTTGTGTGGTATATATCTATTACACTGACTAGTCACTGGTTTACACGATTTGTGTGGTATATCTATTACACTGACTAGTCACTGGTTTACACGAATTGTGTGGTATATTTAATACACTGACTTGTCACTTTATTAAAACAATTAATGTCGATTTAGACTAAATTTCTCCCAGTAATATTTAGAATACATGGTTGTTTTCTACTTTCGCGCAAAGCTTCACGAGGGCTATCTGCGTTAGCCATCCCTAATTTAGCAGTGTACTACTAGAAATCAGCTATCATCACCATCCACCGCCAACTCTTGGGCTACTCTTTTACCAACAAATAATGGGCTTGTCTGTTACATTATAAAGCCACCATGGCTGAAAGGGCGAGCATGTTTGATGAGACGGGAATTCGAACTCGCGACCATCAGATTACGAGTCGAGCGCCCTAACCACCTGGCCATGCTGGGCCTTTTAGAATAGATGTAACAAGAGATAACAGAAACTATCTTCATCATTAAATTCAATTCATCAAGGAACATGGTTTCTGATTTGTTCACAGTTGCCCACAAAAGACTGTAGTCGTGAAAGTTTAAGCACAATACGATTTGGAGACTCTGCTAGTCAAGAAATATTTGCTGTGCTCTTCAATGAATAAGGTCACTGTGACTTGAAAACCCGTAATCATAGGGTTAGAAATGCAGTACTGTGGCACGAAAGTGGTTAGCAATATCGTTCACATACATTCTAAGTTTTATTCAATATTTTGAATCAGTAATCCGAACCTTGTAACTAGCATGTTACCCACACCATTACACCACTTAAAGCAACTTGAACAGTAAAAAAAAAAGCAGAGTCAATTGATTCTTTGACTTGCTACATAATTTTAATTTATTGTTATTTCAGAAAAGATCTAAATAGACTCTCAGATATTTTAACATATTCATTGCCTGCATTTTCAGTCTAGGCACCTTTAGCCATATATTATCCATAATTTGTAGTTATAAGCACCTTTAGCCATACATTGTCCATAGTTTGTGGCTATAAGCACCTTTAGCCATACATTGTCCATAGTTTGTGGCTATAAGCACCTTTAGCCATACATTGTCCATAGTTTGTGGCTATAAGCACCTTTAGCCATACATTGTCCATAGTTTGTGGCTATAAGCACCTTTAGCCATACATTGTCCATAGTTTGTGGCTATAAGCATTTTTAGTCATACATTGTCCACATTTAGTGGTTCTAAGTGCCTTCAATCATATACTTCCATATGTAGGGATTCTAAGTACCTTATATCACACATTGTAAATAGTTTGTGGTTCTAAGCGCCTGCAGTCATACATTCGCCACAGTTTGTAGTTCTAGGTACCTTCAGTCATACATTGTCCACACTTAGTGGTTCTAAGTACCTCCCGTTATATATTGTACACACTATATTCTAAGGATCTCCTGTTTAGTCTTACAATAAGCCGTTTTCCGACTTCTTACTGGCCATCATGTGAATGTTTTTGTAGTATTCTTTACAAAGTATGTATCGAGTTCTCATGTCTTGACTACTGTTGAAGGAATTGATCGATTTAGGTAAAGTATATCGTACTATATTCATGAAAACCACTCCGTCTCCAGTGGCTCAGCGGTACGACTGAGGACCCACACCGCTAAGAAACGGGTTTAGACACTTGTAGTGAGCACAGCACAGACCGCCCATTGTGTAGTTTTGTACTTAACATGAAACAGTCAGAAGCACTTCCAATTATATTTTCATTCAGTCCCACATCATGAATTGACGAAAACTGATTTTGTAAATGAAAGCATATTCAATAAAGATTGCTACTTTTGATAAGCCATGACGGTAAATGTCTTTTATGGAACTGTATACTACAAGTTGGCAATGACCAGTGTATGGTGGATGTTAAATTCACCTGATGTTTAATCGCATTTATTTTACTCTACGTTAACTCCAACTAGTTGTATTAAAATACTTCAACTGTAGTATATCTATGTATATGTCTGTGTGATAATAGTGAAAAATAAAACAAGATAAAGTTTGATTTATGAAATTTTTACATCTGGTGTTTACGTGTTCCGAGTACAGAGAAATACTTTTAAAAAGCGAAGCCATTACGGGTAATACAACACAGTGCAACAACTGATGTCGTTTGTTTTGCCTCAGGCATACGTTAGTTTATATATTTTTTCAAGCATTATTCGTGTCATTATGAAAGATTTTCAACAGCTGACGGTGGTTTATGCCTTTCCATACCTGTGTCTTCTTCCTTTGCATTCAAAAATATCTTGTGAAGTGATCAGTGTTCACTATGGGTGCAAGTCTTTAACACTTACATTTTATGTCTTGATAGGTGGCGCTGCATTCCAAACAAAATTGTATCTTTATCTAGATTAGACGTTACTACCTACAACCATGATAATAAATGAGTAATAAGTAACACATTCGAAGACAATTCAAAATAGCCCACCAGCTAGCACACTATGTGAAAGTATTCATCCAACAACAAAACAAGATACAGACATTCTAAGTTATATTTAATAAGACCGTCATCAGTTCTACGTTACGTGATATTTGACATTTTGAAAACTAGAAGCAGTAGGGGATTTTATTATAGTTGACAAAATTAATCCTTGGTTACCAGATTATGTACTCTTACTTAACTTAAGACACAGGATTATAAAAAATTCTCAGAAGCGATTAATTCTAAACCGTGTGATACGAAGTGATAGTAAATTCCGTAACACAAAGAGGTGTCAAACTTGTATATTAAGCTGTTAGTACTAAACTGTATGGTAAGACGTTATAGTACTTTCCAAAACAGGATTAGAGATTTTTCACAGCTTCTAGACCCGGTATTGCCAGGTGATTAAGGTACTCGACTCGTGATCCGAGGGTCGCGGGTTCGAATCCCCGTCACACTGAACGTCCTTACCCTTTCAGCAGTGGGAGCGTTATAATGTGACGGTCAATCCCACTATTTGTTGGTAAAAGAGTAGCCCAAGAGTTAATGGTGGGTGATGATGACTAGCTGCCTTTCTCTCTAGCCTTACACTGCAAAATTATGGACGTCTAGTGCAGATAGCCCTCGAGTAGCTTTACGCGAAATTCAAACCAAACCAAATGTACATCACATTAATGTTTATCCAGTTTTAAAATAACAACTCATTATAATCATTTCAGAGATTTACCTTTCCGTGTCAGCCTTTATTTACAGATTGTTGTTAACATAAGAATACAAACCACCCTTAGAGAATCTAGATCTGTATAATAATGTTTTGTTCCTGTGACAGAAAAAAGGTTTATATTTCATGTTACGCTTACTGGAATAAACTTTAGTACAATACTAACTTGTTTAAACATATATAAGCTATAAACAACTAACTGAATGTTGTATTATAAAAAAACATAAGCAATGTTTGTTTCTAAAGTTAAACACTATCCAAAAACTTAACCCAGTAACAAGCTTACAGTTGTTTACCTTTGGTTATTTTATTTATTATGTGGAACTAGAAGCTCAGATGATTGACAGAGAAACCTTCGATTACTGATAAAGAAACAGACATTCAGAAGACTGACAGAATGACCTTTGATTACTGATGTAGAAATTGACGTTCAGAAGACTGACAGAATGACCTTTGGTTACTGATGTAGAAATTGACGTTCAGAAGACTGACAGAGTGACCTTTGGTTACTGATGTAGAATCAGACGTTCAGAAGACTGACAGACAGACCTTTGGAATGTACTCTTTCCGGAAAATGACCGTGAAACACATTTGTTTTGTTACTCGTATATCAATGACATCTTGTTCCTTACAGTCTGTCCGAAAAATTATGACCTGTCAGACTTCCTGCACTTTGAGATACGAGACAATGATCAATGGTTTCTCTTGTTTCACATACAACATGGATGTAATTTTTCTTCTAAACTTTAGACTAAATTTAGTGTCTCTCATGATGCCTAGTCCACATAACAGTCATTGGTTTAAACATGTGTAATTTCAATATTCTTGTTTGTAATTACTGATAAAACATGCTCGTTTCAAATGACGTTTCTATTAATTGAACCTACAAGTAGCTTGCTTGTTACTGAGTGATGTTATACTAGAATTGAAAGGTTTTCTGGCTCATCTATAAACATGTAAAGAAACTGGGTGATCTATTGACAGTCTCTCTATAAGACTTTCAGACCTGATTTAAAACATGTAACAGTCTTAGTAGCAATTTGTGTTATGTACTAATTTCTGACTCTTGGACTAAACACTCATAAGCTTCAACTCCACTATGTAAAATGTTCCCGAGTCGATGGGACATAATACTTTGCTTTAAGATTACATGAAAATTAACCTTTATTCATGTAAACCGTCCAATTCGGAAATCAGTGATATCTTGTTTAAGCATGCATACATACAAATATGCATGTCTAATGGTGTAGAACCCCAAGTCGACGAAGCGTAATACAATAAGTGCACATGACACTTGAAGTCCAACGATGAAAAACGCTCAAGTCTGCGAAGCGTGACACTTGTATAGTTAGTAATATAATGTTACATAACATATATTACAGTTTGTATCAGCTGTTTTACAGATAGCCTTCGCGATAGCTCACGTGTTAAGACGATATATCATTGACATTGAAAGCTAGTTTTGGGCCAACAATGAACGGTATCGATATCACTTGTAACTTAATATAGAATATCATTTGAGATCTGTAAGCTGATAACAATTTTATCTAAGTAAAAAGTGATTGATTTACCAGTGATAACCAATCCCAAGCTCGTGCCATCCTTTTTCACCAGCTCCACTTTCGATGTTCCCCGTTTCTCTGCTGCAAAAAAATCGAAATAAACTGAAACACAAAAACGTTTCGACTTCAAACGAAACATCAATTAGTTTACTTGGCAACATATTTGTGTTTAAAATGTTATTTATCGCTTATTGTACATCGTGTTTTCTAAAACACGATAAAATATTTTTGTTTTATACAATTGAACAATCAATCAGTACAATAAAAACTAATAATTAATTTCTACGGTATATAGAAAGCGGCAAAAACATATTCTAGAGAGTATAACCTGCCCATGAGTAGATTGCGGTTGGCACCACTAATTAGTAATATATGTTTAAAATTAGATTAATTCGCGCCATTAACGAAAATTTTTATTTTATTTCGCAAAACTACCAAGATAGTTGAATGTAAAATATAATTATGAGTTAAATTAATCATAGAGTTGTTGTTAAGTGTAAAATTGTATATATGGGTATTAATACGGTTATGTTAAGTACAAAACATTATTTATATGAGTTACTTATATGGAAGACATCAGAGTTTTCCTAAAGTTTATTCTAACAATATAAAAAGTAACAATGACACAGATCTAGCAATTGTTGTAATTGATTTCAAAATACGAACATAATAACTGACAATATATGTAACAATAAAAAACTTTATATATTGATCAAAAACAATTCTGTTAAAGTTAAAATATATATATATTTCTATTATCAAAATCGTGCTATTATATTAAGAGTATAAAACACAAAAACCGACGTATTTCGGCCCAGAGAAAGGTGAATCTTCATTATTAGTTCTTACTCACAAGTTTCCTAACTGTCTGTGTTACCGAAACTATTCAGTTTTACTTTTAATGGGCCTGAAAACGTCCGTTGTTATGTTTTTACTATCAAAAGGATTTGTTCACAATATTACCTTTATATTACTGATCATTATATGGTTCAGTAGCCCAGTGTTACCGTCAAAATACTGATCATTATGAAGATCAGTAGCCTGATGTTACCCTCAAATTACTGATCACTATTAAAAACCGTAGCCAATAGTACATTCAAATTACTGATCATTATAAGATCAGAAGCCTAGTATTACCCTAAAATTACTGATCATTATTACGATCAGTATCATAAATCTATCTTCAAATTACTGATTATTAAAAAGATCAGTAGCCTAATACTATCTTCAAATTACTGATCATTATATAGGTCAGTAGCTCAATGTTATCCTCAAATTACTAATCATTATAAAGATCAGTAACACAATGCTATCCTAAAATATAGATCAATAGCCCAATGCAACATTCAAATTACAGATCATTATATTGATCAGTAGTTTAATACAATCGTCATATTACTGATTATTATAAAGATCAGTAACCCGATACTATCCTCAAACTACAGATCATTATCAAGACTAATAGCCCAATGTTACCCTCAAATTACTGATTATTATCAAGGGTAATAGTCCAATGTTACCCTCAAATTACTGAATATTTTTCAGATCAGTAGCCCAATATTACCCTCATATTACTGATCATTATATAGATGAATAGCTCAATGCTACCCACATGTTACTGACCATTATATAGATCAGTAGTACAGAAGATCACCTGAACGTGTTTACTAAGTGGTTATTTTTAGTACTATGTACTGATAGCTAACTTGTCCATATATTGTGTTTCGACTGCTAATCCTCTGATACTTTCAGATGGACAGTACTTGTGTTGAAAGTGGACGGAAATTGATACTGAATTTTTCTATCAAAGAATTGGAGTGCTTTTCACTCGACTACAGTTGGTAAAAACTAAATAAACCACAAATTAAATGGAGGGTAAAAGCACAATTTACAACACCTCTTGAAGATGTGGACCATGGACCCCACTATATTGGAGACAGATGGACCAAGAAATGTTTGAATTGAGAAATATAAATAGTTTATTATATCAATTGTATTTTACCATCCCATAATGCGAAAACAATAGTTAGACAATAAATGGACTGAAAGGGTAAGTTAAAAACAAAGAAGTCCTTTACATCCGCCTAACTGTTAACTTGAGAATTTCATATACTGAACTACTTCGTGTCCTTGACTATATAGAACGTACTTACTTGGTGTGAAGAACTGACTAAAAAAAAGGGTCAGAGCACTCATTTTATATGTAAAATACATAGGAAACAACACAAGTAAACTTTGCTATTAATTGCACTACTGACTATCTTTAAACACAATCTTTTGTGTGCCTCATGTTTTGTTAGGAGCTTTTTAACCAACAAGTTCATGCATCCACATGCAGATGGGTGCGTGTATAGCTTAGAAATATGTGTTTTCAATCCAGTGGAGTCTGTGGCTTATCCTATTAGTAATTCTAGGGTTTGAAATTTTGCTATAACTTACCGCTGATGAAGCTTAATCTTCTATCTAACTTCGTAGACATGTCATCCAGAGCCATCTGATGTCGAGAGTTTGTACCATCTTCGCCTTCAAGGAATCAAAAAATATTTTATTAGTTATTGTTGGTTCGTTGGTTTATTGTTAAGCATAAAGCTACACAGTGGGTTATCTGTGCTGTGCCCACCACGAGTGTCAAAACCCTGTTTTAAGCCCTATTAGCCTGTAGACTAACCGCTGAGGTCTTAAATAGGGGCTGTCTTATTAATTCGAGCCAATACTTTTATATAAATATGGAACTGCTTAAACTTTAAAAAAACATTATAATTCTAAGCTTTCTAAGCAATATAAAAGTATTTGTTGAATAGCCATAAGTGTTCAATCTTTTTCCAGATCGACAAGTGCTGCACACTCTAGTAGTTTCTTTGATAAACAGTCACTTTTTGGGACTAAATATAAGATGGTAGTTTATTTGATCACCAGATTATAGTCTGTATGTATAAATAGTCACTTTTTAAGACTACATATTATACTAATTTATTTGATCACCAGTTTTTAGTCTGTGTGTATAAGTAGTCACTCTTTCAAACCAGAGGTTCCCAAATTATGGTACGTGGCCTTCTAGGAGACCACAGACCGATATTTGAGGATTTATGTAATGTCAGCCGTTGTACCGTTAGGAAGCCTTAGTTGTGGTTTAAAATAATTAAGTGCTTCTGGCAATGTATGGTAAAGTTAAAATTCTAAAGAAGAGATATTGAAAACGTTTGGCAACCCATTCTGTTGGCGCAGTAGTTTGGTACTGACTTAATTCGGCGCTAGGCGGTCAGATCTTATTATCTGGTCAAACGAGATCATTCTAACAGCAGATGGCGTGAAACTGAAGACCTGGTACACAACAATAAACCATGGATGTGTGTGTTTCATATAGCAAAGCCACATTGGGTTGTCTGCTGAATCCACCGAATGAACTATGGAGGATTTAGCTACTTCGATGTCAAAATAAGTGCTTGTTAGTACACTGACAAGAATGCATAGATCATGTACTAGGTGTACTTTAACAAGGTCCCTGAAAGTGTTCTCTTTCAAGAGTTAATAGAAGTAGAATTAAGATGTAACAAACATTTTTATTTCTTGCTTTTTGATTTCATATTTTACGCTTGTGTTGTAGCCTACAGAGCATAAATTCTTCTCGAGATTCATGGCATGCGCACGTGTTATTGACAGGAGTTAAACGTCCCTTATGTGACGTCATTTTAGTGTATACGGCTAAAATACAGACAACACACTACTGTAACGTGGTGCGAGTTGTTAAAATAGGTAACAGCTCCAGATGTCTTTTGGTCCTCTTTCGAGGTAATAAAAGAAACCGTATTTGGTACCAATTTACAAATTTACTAACCTTACAAATAGTGGGGTTTAAGAAGTACAGGTAAATCACCACAAGTAATCACTCATTGTGATCTGATATAGTAGAGGAAGAAAGATTGTTAAAGGTATCCACCGGCAATTCTTGGATCACTCTAATCAAATGGTGGGTTTTGCCTATCACACTTATAACACTTCCACGTCCCCAACAGTCTGCAAAACGTTCACAATTCACAGTTCGGTACGCTAACTCTTTCATGCTCTATCTGGGCCTGGTATGGACAGTTGAGTATGACGTTCAACACACGATCTATAGGAAGTGGGTTCGAATTCCTTTCCCACCAAACATGATCACCCTTTCAGCTGTGAGGGCGTTATATGTGACGGTCAATCCTGCTTTTCATTGGTACAAGAGTAGTCCAAATTTGGCGAAGAATGGTGATGACTACTTACCTTCTGTTCAATATTTCACTCTTAAATTAGAGACGACTAACACATAGCCCTCGTGTAACTTTGCGCAGTATTCAAAACACATCATGTCCTTCTATTATCTTTGCAAGACACACTACGCCTTATAAGGTCAAACATATTATATAAAGTTATCTGTTATAACTATATGGACGATATGCTTATAAAACCCATAAATGATCACTTTTTGGCGTGCTAAACAACGAAAATAAATGTGGCTTGTGAGGCTATCTTGCCGATCAAAGTATAGTTGCTTCTTCTACAGGATAAAGCAAAACTCGATCTTTCAAATTTATGTTTCTAAAATAAGCTCGTATTCTATATTGTTCCTCAGAAACAAGGATTGTTCAGTACCATTAATGAGCTAATAACATCTGTTTTCCATTCAGAACTGCACGTGCATTTTTAAATTCATAACTCTGCGATATCCGCGTGGTTTCAGATTTCTCGTGTTTCCCTCTTTGCTCGTTCACTAGAGGTCCAATTTAACAAATAAACGGCAAAAGTAAGCGGAAAGTTGATGTTCTTGTTGTGTTTCATTAGGGCTAACAAGAAACACGTGCTATTGCATTGTGGGTGGAGAAACAGACGTGACAGAAAGACTGAATTATGGGATTCTCTCTGACTGTCTCTATAGCAGTGTGTAGAAAGCGCTAAGTGAGTGTTAAAAGGGCCTGAAGCTACTATTTCCAATGTTTTGTCCGCCTTGTAGTTATTGTTTGTTTTCTTAGAGTATTTTGTCTACTAGAATTTCAAAGACGTCACATTTTACACAGTTTAACAAATTATATGTGAATGGCAGTTTGTACCTATTTTCTATCTATACGACTTCAAACTAGAGACACAAGAATTATTGTACAGTAATTTAACATCATATTATGTTGTGATTTTACAAGAAAAATTTAAAACACCAACTTAAAGCAATTCATTATAAAGAACGACGTTCCAGCGGCGACCTTTAACCTTTATTAAAGAATCACCATACAAGCCGTACTACTTGATAAAAAGTTTGTAACCAAAAACATACATATGATGCAATAAGTTAGCCTATTTATATTAAGTCAGGGTTAAATTGCAGTTTTGTTTGCGTTTTTAAGGGTCGGTAATCTTCGCTGTTCTTATTTCGAGTAGCGAACTTCAATATTTAACATTAAAGTTTCCAAGCTTGCCGCTGAGCCTCCAGGCGCTGTGCAATAAGCTATTTGCACTGTGTAATAGAATAAGCTGTGTTTGTTTGTTTTGGAATTTCGCACAAAGCTACTCGAGGGCTATCTGTGCTAGCCGTCCCTAATTTAGTAGTGTCAGACTAGAGGGAAGGTAGCTAGTCATCACCACCCACCGCCAACTCTTGGCTACTCTTTTACCAACGAATAGTGGGATTGACCGTCACATTATACGCCCCCACGGCTGAGAGGGCGAGCATGTTAAGCGCGACGCGGGCGCGAACCCGCGACCCTCGGATTACGAGTCGCACGCCTTACGCGCTCGGCCATGCCAGGCCACAATAAGCTGTGTAATATGCAAAGATCGAACTCCGATTATAAGGTAACAAGCCCTCTAGATTGACGCTGAGTTAGTGTTAGCAAAGTAGACTAAGGAAGAGACGTTTAGTAATATTTAACCCAATAAATGATTCATACACAGCTTACAAGGAGATATAACCGATATCAACAGCAAAAAAAAAGGCTCGTAATGTATAACATCTCAAACAGAACAGTATTTCTAAAAAGAGAAAACATTTTTGATATTTGTCATACCCCTTCCCCGTATTAAAATGGTTTAAATGAAAGGGATCGTGTCTTTATCAATTTATATTTGTATTTTAGCAAAGCTACTTAGACTATCGGTCACTCTTTTTAATTTTGAAATACTGGCCAGAGGGTAGGCACCCAGTCCAGTCAGCAGCAACTACCTCCTTGATGGTCATCCTCTTACAACGCGCTCACAGGTAAAAACTGCGGGAAATAGTTTTATGGTATCACAAAGGTTCGAATCTAGCTCACCAGTTGAGATATCTAGAACTTTACTTTATGTTAGGCCCGGCATGGCCAGGTGGTTAAGGCTCTCGACTTGTAACCTGAAGGTCGCGGGTTCGAATCCCCGTCACACCAAACATGCTCGCCCTTTCAGCCGTGGGATCGTTATAATGTGACGGTCAATCCCACTGTTCATTGGTAAAAGTGTAGCCTAAGAGTTAGCGGTGGGCGGTGATGACTAGCTGCCTTCCCTCTAGTCTTACACTGCTAAATTAGGGACGGCTAGCGCAAATAGCCTTCATGTAGCTTTGCGCAAAATCTAAAAAACAAACATTATGTTAAGCCTAAAATGTAGAACTAATCATGAATTAAATAGTTTCGTTGGTGGCATTTTTTTCCCTCTGCCTTATGATCTTTATGATGATGTCTTCTTCAGAACAGCACGATGGGAAACTCCAACCCTGCTATGTTTGTGATCTTTGAGTCATTAATAACTAGCGGTTGTGCCTGTATGATATACGTTGAGGGATTTATGTATTCGTATATTTTTCTTATAGCAAAACTGCATCGGGCTATCTGCCGAGTCCAACGAGAGAAATCGAATCCCTGATTTTAGCGTTGTAAATCTGTAGATTTACCGCTGTACCAGCGAGAGACATGAGGGATCTATGAAGCTTAAAATCATATATACGAATAATCTATTGTTTTATAGGTTGTAGAATTAATGTTGTGCCAGTTATAAACAGGGTTTCTGTTGTTGTCCTAACTATGCCTGTAATAATTGACGGTACATAGACTGTATGTATACCCTGCCAGTAATGACTGAAAGTACATAGACTGTATGTATACCCTGCCAGTAATGATTGAAAGTACATAGACTGTATGTATACCCTATGTAATGTAACATGAAACTAGAGAAATTCCATCAGTACCCCTAGTGGCGGCCCGGCATGGCCAGGTGGTTAAGGCACTCAACTCATAATACGAGGGTCGCGGGTTCGGATACCCGCACCAAACATGCTCGCCCTCTATGCTGTGGAGGCGGTATAATGTGACGGTCAATCCCATTATTCGTTAATAAAAGAGTAGCCCATGAGTTGGTGGTGGGTGATGATGACTAGCTGCCTTCCCTCTAGTCTTACACTGCTGAAATAGGGACGGCTAACGCAGATAGCCCTCGTGTAGCTTTGTGTGAAATTCAAAACCAAACCAAGCCAAACCCCTAGTGGCTACTTCCATTGACTGATCTTTATTTCGCCATTACTGGAACTATTAAATATGTACCTTTAAAAGAAAATAAAACTTCTTCGTGACACATCCCATTTCTAGTTTATTAAACATTATTTGATAGGTCCAAATTCAAAAGCCTGGGAGGAGATAACAAATAAACAAACTTCTCTCAAACTATAGCTTGGATAATGCTTTGTTATTTTATTTCATATCTTATTATTTGATATAATATCTTGTACTGAGACCGCTAAAACAATTCTTTCTGGAGTAAAGAAAAAATATTAAGCTGGCAATGCGGTTTTCAGGCCTAATAAATACGATTAAAATCACATCTAACTATAGACGTTTCCACCGTATTCTTTTAACTCGTTCATTCCAAATATCAGTCCCCGCTAGTGCAGCGGTAAGTCTACGGATATACAACACTAAAATCAGGGGTTCTATTCCTTTCAGTGGAATCAATAGATAGAGCGTTATGGTTTTGTTATAAGAAAACAAACGCACACTCCAAATATCAGATCAGACATTTGTGAAAAATATTGTTTCAGGTCTAACTCCTATCTGACAATAAAATCACCGTTCTGAAGTCCTTTTGTATAACGCTAGAACTCTATAGTTTGGGTGGACGTGAAGCAATTAACTGTCCATCAGAAATGGTAGCTACATAGAATACAAGAGGTTATTGTTATGGTGTTTAACAACGAATCCTTAGCAGCTATAACGTTTATTATTTTAAGTTTTTATAACAAAAAACCAAATAAAACTATAAATATTAGACTAAAGAGTTTATGGGCTTCACGGTAAAGTTGAAATGCTATTTTTACACATATCTAAATTAGACTAATTGGAAAGAATAACCAATAACAAATATTCTTTAAAATCGATTTGTCATCATAGATACTAAGCCTAATAAAAATTATTGAATATTTTAACATTACGGGTTATTTGTCTCTTTGTTCCAGAATCTTATGCAAAGTTACACAAAAGGCTATCTGAGTACACCTGTTACTAATTTGGAACTGAAACGTCCTAGGGAAGGCAACTAGTCACCCAATTCTTTGGCTGTACTTATCGAACCAAATAGTGTACACTTATTGCACAATCACGATTCCAAGGTGCGGGTCGTGTTTGTGCAGAAATAGATTCACAAGTTGGGTACGTTAACCACTCAGACAACGTCTTTACAAAATTTTGAAATGCGTGTTTGATAAACACTAATTTTACTATATTTTCCGAAAAAAGGTTCTGTCTAGATTTTTTTTGACACAGAACCAATCAATGATAGATAAGACTTGAGGACTATGTAATAAATCACTGGATTGATAAAAGAACGCAAAAATAACATATACATCTCAATATTAAAATTCAAAAGGAAATTGTTTGTTCTTGTTTATCATTTCCTACTTTCAAGTTCACTGTTTAGAAAATCACAGGTACTAACTAGTTCTTTGTAAGGCATGCTCAACGTCTCGGTGTGGTTTTGCCAGGTTTGACACCACAATGACCACAATCAAAATTTTACTAATCTTCACATTCAGTATAACAAGGTTAATATTTTCTGTGTTCCCCTTTTGTTTTAATAATTGTAGATAGTCTTTCAGGAATTGTAGCACCATATTTAATCAGCGTCCTTTTGAATTTTTCTTCAAATGTCTCTAAAACACCCCCATAACGTTTCTTTTCAAAGCAACTTTGGATTTGCTAAGTTTCTGACCTGTCAAATCCCAAATCTGCTCAATTGGGTTGAAACTGGGACTCTGTGGGAGCCACTGCGTCATTTGAATGACTCCAGCAGTTTCTTTCTTTGCTAAATAATTTCTGCATAAAATGAGGTAATTATCTTCTTGGTAGTAGAATCCTTTACCAATAATACGAAAACCGCTGAGTATGCCATGAGAGATGGGTATCTGATGGTTTCAATTATTCCACCTATTTTGTAAATAACTCCTGTTGTCTCACCATAGAAACATTCCCAAACCATCACACTGCCTGCCCCATACTTCATGGTGTGTGCTATGCGGTGAGGTATGTATCTTTCACTTTTCTTCTGTCAAACTTCGAACCAAATATTTCAAGCTTGAGCTCATCCATCCATAATGTCATTTTCCAATCAATAACAGTCTAGTTTTTGTACTTTTTAGATAATTTTCATCTCTTTATAAATTTGTGAATCGGATCGTTTTACCACGATAGTAGATACAAATTAGTGGTATGACAAGGTATAAAAATACGAAGTTTTAACTACAATGTTCCTTGTTTGTTTAATGGTATGACGGAATGTTACTGCTAATGTTAACTGACCTTAGGGTAGAAGCTAAGTAGAATACCTTGGACATCTAATGTTGACTAGAAAGCATTTGAACTTATGTAAAAGTTACTTATTTTTATTAAAATATCAAAAATTTACTTCGAAACAAAAATGTGTTTCTCCCACGAGACAACAAATTAAAAACAATAAAAGTTAGTTGATTATAGAAAATAACGTAAAGGAAACCAAAGTGATTCCGGGCCTTCTCGTAAGGTTAGAGCATGTTTTCATACTACGAGGAAAGCTCTAGCCTAACTTAACACCACGATAAAAACTACAACGTAACTTTACACCATGATAAACGATAGAACATAACTTTATATCACAATGAAAACTAGAGCATAGCTGCAGACCTTTACCTTTATTTTGCTAAATGTTTATATATTCCTGGCTTGTCCCTTATTTTATCTTTGTGAGCCTTCATGCGTCTTGGTCTGTCATACATTTATATCTCATATGTCCAGAAGTTCCCGGTCCTTACTTTATATCTCAACTGTCCAGAAGTTCCCGGTCCTTACTTTATATCTCAACTGTCCAGAAGTTCCTGGTCCTTACTTTATATCTCAACTGTCCAGAAGTTCCCAGTCCTTACTTTATATCTCAACTGTCCAGAAGTTCCTGGTCCTTACTTTATATCTCAACTGTCCAGAAGTTCCTGATCCTTACTTTATATCTCAACTGTCCAGAAGTTCCTGATCCTTACTTTATATCTCAACTGTCCAGAAGTTCCTGGTCCTTACTTTATATCTCAACTGTCCAGAAGTTCCTGGTCCTTACTTTATATCTCAACTGTCCAGAAGTTCCTGATCCTTACTTTATATCTCAACTGTCCAGAAGTTCCTGATCCTTACTTTATATCTCAACTGTCCAGAAGTTCCTGATCCTACTTTTATATCTCAACTGTCCAGAAGTTCCTGGTCCTACTTTATATCTCAACTGTCCAGAAGTTCCTGATCCTTACTTTATATCTCAACTGTCCAGAAGTTCCTGGTCCTTACTTTATATCTCAACTGTCCAGAAGTTCCTGATCCTTACTTTATATCTCAACTGTCCAGAAGTTCCTGATCCTTACTTTATATCTCAACTGTCCAGAAGTTCCTGATCCTTACTTTATATCTCAACTGTCCAGAAGTTCCTGATCCTTACTTTTATATCTCAACTGTCCAGAAGTTCCTGGTCCTTACTTTATATCTCAACTGTCCAGAAGTTCCTAGTCCTTACTTTCTATCTCAACTGTCCAGAAGTTCCCAGTCCTTACTTTATATCTCAACTGTCCAGAAGTTCCTGATCCTTACTTTATATCTCAACTGTCCAGAAGTTCCTGGTCCTTACTTTATATCTCAACTGTCCAGAAGTTCCTAGTCCTTACTTTATATCTCAACTGTCCAGAAGTTCCTGGTCCTTACTTTATATCTCAACTGTCCAGAAGTTCCTGGTCCTTACTTTATATCTCAACTGTCCAGAAGTTCCCTGGTCCTACTTTATATCTCAACTGTCCAGAAGTTCCTGGTCCTTACTTTATATCTCAACTGTCCAGTTCCTGGTCCTTACTTTATATCTCAACTGTCCAGAAGTTCCCAGTCCTTACTTTATATCTCAACTGTCCAGAAGTTCCTGGTCCTTACTTTTGTATCTCAACTGTCCAGAAGTTCCTGGTCCTTACTTTATATCTCAACTGTCCAGAAGTTCCTGGTCTTACTTTATATCTAAACTGTCCAGAAGTTCCTAGTCCTTATTTTATATCTCAACTGTCCAGAAGTTCCTGGTCCTTACTTTATATCTCAACTGTCCAGAAGTTCCTGGTCCTTACTTTATATCTAAACTGTCCAGAAGTTCCCAGTCCTTACTTTATATCTCAACTGTCCAGAAGTTCCCGGTCCTTACTTTATATCTCAACTGTCCAGAAGTTCCTGGTCCTTACTTTTATATCTCAACTGTCCAGAAGTTCCCAGTCTTACTTTATATCTCAACTGTCCAGAAGTTCCTGGTCCTACTTTGTATCTCAACTGTCCAGAAGTTCCCGGTCCTTACTTTATATCTCAACTGTCCAGAAGTTCCTGGTCCTTACTTTATATCTAAACTGTCCAGAAGTTCCCAGTCCTTACTTTATATCTCAACTGTCCAGAAGTTCCCGGTCCTTACTTTATATCTCAACTGTCCAGAAGTTCCTGGTCCTTACTTTATATCTAAACTGTCCAGAAGTTCCCAGTCCTTACTTTATATCTCAACTGTCCAGAAGTTCCTGGTCCTTACTTTACTTTTTCACCTTATCAAATATTCATAGTCCAATCTTTGCATTTACCTTTTCAACTGTTTAATTTGTACATAAAGTTAAAGGATTCGTGCTGTAAAATTACATGTCATGTTATACTTTAATTCTATTTACTAACTTTGTATCTTTTGCTAGTACTCATATGTATACCTGTATTAATTTTTCTTTAACGACAGCTGAGAGAATATGCATCTTCAATAATAAACAAGAAAATGGAAAACATGATATCAGTTTACCATAACTAACGCTGACAAAACTTGCTGCTTAAAAACATTTTACTTGTTATATACCGTGATGTTGTTTCTTGGATATATTTTAATTTCAACATGAAGTATGTTTATTTAATAACTTTGTTTGTTAATGGGTAAAATACAAGCAACGTTTTTACATAACCTTGTATCACTGTCCCACGAAGAAGTAGAACATTATGTAGATAAAAAAAATAATACAACCATACACTCACAGCCCACGAAAACACACAAAACGCTTGAATCTTGGATAGATACTAATGTCTTCACACCATCTGGATAGCTTTAGATATATCACTAACACTGACAGAAAGACTCGGTTCATTATAAATTTGATATGAGAAGTTTAGAGAGATGGAACACTTAATTAAAGCAATGTTTGCCAAGTGGAACTGTTTCAAGTGCTGTTACACGTTTGTTCAGTTTTCTTTGCTATTTGCAAAACATACAAGTAACCTATACAAGCTTCTCAAGTACAAACACATTACCCAATTCAAGATAATTTAAAAAGTCTGATAAAGTTTTGTTTGTAAGTATGCTGATAAATATGGATAAAATTCGTATCATAAAATATGTTTTTATCCTTTTTTAACAACTGCAATCTTTATAAACTCTCAAGTTCGGTTTAAAATGAAATTGAGATACATCAGCTTTATATAAGAATATTATTAATACTTTAACGTATTTTTCAGAGTATATCAGAGCTCACAGAACGACAATGTTCCAATGTACGATAGAGTTGACTATACAAACATGACTGAAGGTAATTCAGAGATGTATGGCTAGAATCGAATGTATGTCAGAGATTACAGTACAATTGTAGCCAAATGTGCGTCATAGTTGACAGTGTAGTAACACTGTACTATGGGTGACTGTGCATCACAGCTGTGATCATACCAGAATGTGTGTCAGAGATAACAGTACGATCATCGCTGAATGTTCGACTGTATGATCATGTCCTCATCAGAGATAACAGTACGATCATCGCTGAATGTTCGACTGTATGATCATGTCCTCATCAGAGATAACAGTACGATCATCGCTGAATGTTCGACTGTATGATCATGTCCTGATGTCATTCTTTTTCCTCCTCCATTTTTACATCTCCCGCGTGCAGAAGTTTAACCCGAAACACATCCCACTGGCAGTGACCACTTTACCAACGGAACACTCTTTAACAACTCAAGTTTTTTTTAATCTCATATATTTAAAGCAGTCATTGTTTTTGCATCTCAAATTCCATTAGAATGTTACAAAACAACCAAGTTATTTACAAGTGACAGCTAAGACAAGTGTTTAAAACTCGTGTAATAACCACTAAGGGGCGATATAGTGGCTTTTCTACTTTACTAAGGTCAGGAGTTCAACAACTCGCGTTCTTCCAATTACTAGAGCTGCGCTGTGACTGCTCATGGTTCAAGATAGTATTAGTACGAGCTCTGAAATGCACACAAAAATGATTAATAACATACAATTCATACAGTTATGTCGTTGTTCTATCTTTAGTGAGTTCTTTTAAATTACTTGGTCCACCTAAACTATAACAAATTAGTTTATTTCTTCCTTTTACGTTTCTATAAACGTGAACACTTGTGCTATGTCGTAACTTGTTGTAGGCTTAAGTTAAAATTGACTTTAACCAATGTAAATCAGTTCAACTCGGTTGTACAAAGTTAGGCTTGAGTTGGCTTGATGTTCAGAGTACTCAACTCGCAATCTGCGAGTCCAGTATCCAGTCTCCAAACGTGGTCGTCCCTTTTAGCCATGAAAGCGTTATAAATGACTGTCAAACTCACTCTTCGTTACTAAAGGGTAACCAAGAGTTGACAGTGACAATTGTTATTTGACACTCGTTTCAGGACCACATTAAAAATAATTGATTAATTAGTTGATTTTTTCGTCTAATGAAACCATTCTTTAAGATTTTTTTAATGTGGTCTCGACTTGTTATTTTTGGGGAAGAATATTCATATCGTTGTTTTCGTATTTTGTAACAATAATTTGGTTTTTATATTTTGGAGAATCAGCCCTCGTGATAGGTTCTAAGTCGTTAAATACGAGTCAAGGAACTGGAATTTACAACCTGATGGCATCTTGTACTCACGTGAAAGCTGCGTCAGAGGCCCCTGGGACCGAGATGTAGTTTCGGACATTTTGAATGAATAACTCACCAGACGGAAATCAGCCAGTTAACAGTAAGTAGTCTCTGCCACAAGAACTTTGACCAGTTTGTTTTAACTGAATAATGAAATTCACTGTCATTTTTATTATATCATGCCCCCAGCTGAAAGTTTTCACTGGTTTATCGCGAGTTCAAAACTAGAACCTACTGATCAGGAGGTGAACACGTTAAGCCAAGCCAAGATGAGACATTCAATAAAAGACCTCTTTAGTACGCATTCTTTACGTTCATTTTCTTTAGTTCTTTCAAAACTAGCTGATCAGTAAACCAGCTGGTGTCTTATTATGCTACCTTAAGACTGAAAACAATATTTCATAAGTTAATCCCAAACACAAGTTCATCTACATAAATAAATAATAATTACCTTCACTCTGACTGTATTCCACTGATCACACACAACATACACACCACACGCTCTGACTGTATTCCACTGATCACACACAACCTCCACTAGTCATACACACCACACGCTCTGACTGTATTCCACTGATCACACACAACCTCCACAAGTCATACACATCATACACTCTGACTGTATTCCACTGATCACACACAACCTCCACTAGTCATACACACCACACGCTCTGACTGTATTCCACTGATCACACACAACCTCCACTAGTCATACACACTATACGCTCTGACTGTATTCCACTAATCACACACAACCTCCACTAGTCATACACACCATACACTTGACTGTATTCCTGCTCCCCAGTAGTACAGCGGAATGTCTGCGTATTTATATTGTTACTCGCAGTAGGCAGAGCACAGACAACCCTTTGTTTAGTTTTGTGCTTTAAAACAAACCAAAATGACTGTATCTCACTGGTTGAGTGACTTAAAAGCAGTTGAAAGAATACATCGACTGCTGCAGTCACACTTGTGTGCACGACCTTGTTATCCATTTATCAGTGTGTGTATGTATAAATATAGCTGGTCACGGTTAGTACCAGTGTCAAGAATAACTTTCTCTCTGTGTGTATAGCTGGTCACACTTAGTACCAGTGTGAAGTGACATTCTCTCTGTGTGCATAGCTGGTCACACTTAGTACCAGTGTGAAGTGACATTCTCTCTGTGTGCATAGCTGGTCACACTTAGTACCAGTGTGAAGTGACATTCTCTCTGTGTGTATATAGCTGGTCACACTTAGTACCAGTGTGAAGTGACATTCTCTCTGTGTGTATATAGCTGGTCACACTTAGTACCAGTGTGAAGTGACATTCTCTCTGTGTGCATAGCTGGTCACACTTTGTACCAGTGTGAAGAATAACTTTCTCTGTGTGTATATAGCTGGTCACACTTAGTACCAGTGTGAAGTGACATTCTCTCTGTGTGCATAGCTGGTCACACTTTGTACCAGTGTGAAGAATAACTTTCTCTGTGTGTATATAGCTGGTCACACTTTGTACCAGTGTAAGTGACTTTCTGTTTGTATGTATAGCTGGTCACAGTTAGTATCAGTATCAACAACGACTTTCTCTATGTGTGTATAGCTGGTCACACTTAGTACCAGTGTGAAGAATGACTTTATCATTCTCAGTTTGCACCCTGGTGTTAATTATAATGTTTTGTATTAATGCCAAGTATAAAATATTTTAACAAGTTTTTTTTTTTCCTTTTGAGTACAGAAACTTGTGAAGCATATAGACTTTTCTTCGTGAACAGTTCTTTTAACACTTTTATTGAATATTCAATATCGATGTTTAACTTATAATTCTTATTTTTCAAAAATAAGGTACTCTAAACTCGCGAAGCCCAATATATTTTACCCTTATATTCCAGCTATCGTCCGGCCTTAAGGAACAGTGAAAGGTTGAAATGTCGTTAAACGTAGGTTTCAGTTACGCAAGTATTACAAGTGCACTGTCAACTGATTATGGTTAGCGCACATTTAACGTGTATCATTGGACCACCTTGTATTCATCTTTTAGTTGTGACATGCTTTAAAATACTGTAATTAACGATTCTAGGATTAGGATGTCCAGGGAACACAGACTATAAAGTGTACCTAGCCCAAAGTTCAAGCCCTTATTATTTGTTCCTGATAAATAAGTATGTAAGAAAACCAATCTTATTACGATACAGTCATTATAAGACTCAGTGATTTCATGATCTTCAGGTTTATCAACATTCAAATTCCCAGTCTGCCCCTGAAGAAGAAATATCCACCTTTGGTAAGCACTCTGGTTACAGGGTTTCTAATCATTTTTATCAAGACCTCTTGGACCTACGTGTTTTTTAGAACATCATGAACGTCCAGATTATATATGCTTGCTCATCAGGAAGGATCCATAATATTAAACAAGTATAAAACCACCACGTGCTTGTGACCTAAATAATGACCATATTACAGTAACATAAGGTGGTGTTCACTCCATCAATTTCTTCAAAACTAGACTCCAAACAAGCAACACATGGTTTTTGCACACCCTGCTATTTTCATTTTTTACATCTTCCATATTTTCTTTCACGGACAGTTTTAATTCTTAGAGCTGATGGGAATCTTATCACCACATCCTGTTCCTGTTAAGAGTTTTTTGTTCTAATGTTGTAAAAATAAATTTGTTGAATGATTCGTACTTGTCACAGCTGACGTCACGTTACGAGGTTAAAACTTTGTGGGAACATTTTTCTTTCTGCAACATTTTATAAGCCAGTATCCTTACAACCGAAACTGCTGACTAGTGTATGAGAAGCATACTCCACCCTATTCCCCTTCAGTAAGTAACCATACGCTTGTTTATAAACTGGGATCACACAGACTGAATGTCCTTTTGTTTCCCCTGGAGTTCATTAGATCATTCCGACTCACAAAGTTCAAGATGCGATATGTACTTAGTGAAGATATAAATTAGTATCAAGATTATATTTTTAAAAGCTGTATATATATATATGAAGTTACTTACCATACAATAACTTGATGGATATTTTTGACATAATTTAAATCATTTATATCGGAAGTAGAAAGTTATGTTAGAGGTGGCAGAAACGTTGTTGATAAGTTACCGAAATAAACAGAACTAATCGTAGTTTAATAACCATGGACGTGGTATCACTGTGTCCTAGTAACGATCCAGAATACGGGTTAAAAGCTTGAGAATATTTTTAGTCCATTATGAAATTTTCTTGTGTCGCTAAAATCCTTGATCAGTTTACCAAATCACTTTACTTACTTTAGATTACGTTACTTACATGAAACCTTGGTAGAAGAAATATATTGATTACTGCTTTTTAATTTGTAATAATAATAATAATAATAATTTTCAAGTGGGTAACCTTAAGAAATATTTTTACAAATGTGAAAAAAAACACTTCATGTTTCAGTTGAGTCATAAAAATTTATGCTTTCTACATATTCCAGTTAAGGTTAAAGAAAATTAACAATTGTTTACATATATTTATTATAAATCTATAAATATGCATGAATATTTAGACTTTTTTTGTCAGCACCCTAATTATTGCAAGTTAAATATGACAGTATGTTTAGTTCAGAAAGGTTTGTTTGTTTTTGAATTTCGCACAAAGCTACACCAGAGCTATCTGTGCTAGCCGTCCCTAATTTAGCAGTGTGAGACGAGTTAGTCATCATCACCCACCGCCAACTTTTGGACTACTCTTTTATCAACGAATAATGGAATTGATCGTAACATTATAACGTCCTCACGACTGAAGGGGCGGGTAAGTTTTGGTGCGACGGGGATTCAAACCCGCGATTGTCGGATTACGAGTCGAACGCCTTAACCCACGTGGCTATGCCGGGCCCATATTATTGTTTATTTTTGTACACGTATTTTCAAAAAATTAATTTTGATATTAATTGTATTGAAAATACAGCTGAAGGAAGTGGTGGACATTTTCCTGAATTTTAAAATAATTTTATAGAGCGAAGAAGACGAGTAAAATCTACATAGATTATAAACTACACGTAATAATAATAATAATTCGAATTAAAATATTTCCACGTAATAAAATAAGGTGTCAATTATGTCATAAAAATACATAAAAATAAAATGCGTACTCAAAATTTTAGAAGGAAGATTTTATTTCATATAAATTCCACTTTGAATTTGAATTAGAAACACAATATTTATCTCTTACTTTGTATGATATGTGATGAAACAGAGAGTTTAAGACTTAGAATAAATCTACATAAAAATAATGTGAGAAATACACATTTAAGCTCAATACAAGCTAGTGTACAATTTAAGCTTCTTTAATAAATAAATCACAAGTTTAAAACATCTTTAATTTTAAATAGGCCCAGTACTGCCAGGTGGTTAGGGCATTAGACTCCTAATCTGATGGTCGTGAGTTCGAATCCTTGTCGCATCAAACACACTCGCCTTTTAACTGTGGGGACGTTGGTGAAAGAGTAGCCCCAGAGTTTGCGGTGGTTAGTGATGATTAGCTGTTTTTCATGCTGCAAAATTATGAACGGCTAGCGCAGATAGGCCTCGAGAAGATTTGCGCGAAATTTCAAAAAGAAATAAAGTTTTTTTTTGAAAGCTAATCGTTTTTGTTCACCTAGCAATAACATAAGAATATCAAAACATGAAACGTATTTTATTAAAGAACTAAAAGCCTACTTATATTAATAGCTAATATGAAATTATAGGTGAAATTTGTTATATAAAGCAATACTTTCCGTCTGTTTAAAAAAAAACGTTCTGAAGTACAACTGTTGGGAGAAAATCACTTTTTGAATATGCCTAAAGTACTCACAAAAGAGGTTTGGTACGTAGAATTCTCAGAAAATCTGATGGCCGTGAGGGGCGTCTCAATGACTGCGAGGTTAAACCTATTACACAACACGAGACACACACCAAACACCTCTAGTACAAAACTCACTTTAAATTGAATGATTTAATGACAAGAATGATTGACTTATCCAATAGAAGACGTCAGATATAGCGACACTTTCAAAACCTGGGTATCAGGGAAAAGTATTAATTTAAACTCAGTGATATTCCTGTCAAGCCCCTACTCAACAGGGTGAAGGTACCGGTACTCTACGTATTTATAAACAAATGAAGAAATTCACATACAAAACCGTAATACAAACACTGTTGTTTGAGATGGAGCTCTGAAAGAAGAGGATTTCATTGGTTTGGTTTGTTTTGAATTTCGCTCAAAGCTACACGAGGGCTATCTGCGCTAGCCGTCCCTAATTTAGTAGTGTAAGACTAGACGGAAGGTAGCTAGTCATCACCACGCACTGCAAACTCTTGGGCTACTCTTTTACCAACGATTAATGGGATTGATATATCACAATATAACGCCGCCACGGCTGAAAGGGCCAGCATGTTCGGTGTTACAGGGATTCGAACCCGAGACCTTCCAGTTACGAGTCGACAGTCTTAACCATCTGGCCTTGCCAGGCCGAGGGATTCATTTCTCCAATACCTTACCATTTATTATGATATGTACACCCACCGTTTTCTTATGCATATGTTGACGCCATCTGTACCTCCCTACAAATAATTTAAAGTTTGCGCAGTCTACTGAAGCATGAAAAGTTGATCACCCAATCACACGCGTTACCCTTTTTAATTAAATGTATACATCAGTGCATAGAGTGAAAATAAACAGAGTAAATAGTTTATTCATTTTCTCACTGAGTGTGTGGTGTTTTCTAACTGTTAAGTGCATTAAAGAGTGACACAAGAATGACAAAGACTGTATATTTTACTATGAAGTAATATATATATATATGTGAGTGTGTGTGTGTATTAACGATTTTAATCAGCGATCAATCAGTTTGTGGTAGTTTGAATTTGTCTTCTTGATTATTGTAAAGCAAAATATTTCAAGACAAAAGTTTCATATTTAAATTGAACTGTTTTTAAGGAGAAATAAAAGAGATGGAAAGTAGAGTATACTACAAAACCGATTCTATAAACGTAAGTAACATTACATAACTGTAACACTACAAAACCGATTCTATAAATGTAAGTAATTTTACATAACTATAAAAGTTGAAAGAAAATTTGTTGTATAATATCAACTGAAAGAGAAATACGAATTGTCATATCATTATTGTATATGTATGTTGTATGTTTTTAAACTTGACAAATAAAACCAATTTGATTTTTGTTGACAGCACAAATTCTGTTTTGTTAGCAAGTGATAATTTACAAGTATAACTGTAGAAGTAACTCTTTCCACACACAGAATTCAGTTTACGTTAAAAACATAATAATAACGACCTAGTTAATCAGGAAAAAAATAATTTCAACATGATTCAAGTACTAACTAACTCTAAGTTAACGATAACGTAAATGGTCGTCACAGGTCTTAACTATTTCAAGTTAACGATAACGTAAAATGGTCGTCACAGGTCTTAACTACTCCAAGTTAACAATAATGTAAATGGTCGTCACAGGTCTTAACTATTCCAAGTTAACGATAATGTAAATGGTCGTCACAGGTCTTAACTACTCTAAGTTAATGATAACGTAAAATGGTCGTCACAGGTCTTAACTACTCCAAGTTAACAATAATGTAAATGGTCGTCACAGGTCTTAACTATTCCAAGTTAACGATAACGTAAAATGGTCGTCACAGGTCTTAACTATTCCAAGTTAACGATAACGTAAATGGTCGTCACAGGTCTTAACTATTCCAAGTTAACGATAATGTAAATGGTCGTCACAGGTCTTAACTACTCTAAGTTAATGATAACGTAAAATGGTCGTCACAGGTCTTACCTACTCCAAGTTAACAATAATGTAAATGGTCGTCACAGGTCTTAACTACTCTAAGTTAACGATAATGTAAAATGGTCGTCACAGGTCTTAACTATTCCAAGTTAACGATAATGTAAAATGGTCGTCACAGGTCTTAACTACTCCAAGTTAACAATAACGTAAATGGTCGTCACAGGTCTTAACTACTCCAAGTTAACCATAACGTAAATGGTCGTCACAGGTCTTAACTATTCCAAGTTAACAATAATGTAAATGGTCGTCACAGGTCTTAGCTACTCCAAGTTAACAATAATGTAAATGGTCGTCACAGGTCTTAACTACTCCAAGTTAACAATAATGTAAATGGTCGTCACAGGTTTTATCCACTTTAAGTTAACAGTGATATGCAGGTACTACTTTATTTGGTATATTACACAACACGGAAACTTCAGAAATGTACAATTTTCTCACACATATAGTTCTTCCCTAACCTCAACAGTTCTTCTAATACTGTGACGTCATACATCTTGGTAGTTATACAGTTTGTGGCTTACGGTTTAAATCTATCACATTTGCTTGAAACGATAAACTAGAATATACATGACGAGTAATGGACGCAAAGCTTCTTTGGCACTGAATAGAGCAAATGTAGAATACAGAGATAGCTGTAAAAGTGTTCTTAATGTCCACAAGAATAGGCTTGCTTAAAAATGTGTGAGAACATAAAAACAAATCCGTATTTATTTTTTATAAAAAGAACTGTGGAAGTTTAAAACATTAGTGACGAGTGACACTCTCAACAGTACGAGCAGCTGAGTTCCAAGGCCACGAGGAATTGCAGCAACTTACACGTTCTCTTCACCTAAACAAACAGAATCACACTTTCTTGAAAATGACGCAAGGGCAACCATTTTTTCTTTGTCAGTCTTATTTATTTTTTCGAGCAATACACCAGCGACACCAAACATAGTGTTGGTGTGAACGTGATTTGTAGTCTACGATGTAAAAAATAAAAACACAAACTATACACTGGATAAGTGAAGAGAAGAAAATATGTGTTCGGCCACTGTTCAGCTCACATTATATAGACGTACAATAGCGGGTATATTATATATTTTATTATTGTAGACAAGATGTCACATCTGTAAAGTGTTTTTCAAAATAATCTTCATCACTGATACTCAATGAACCACTGACTGAATCGATATTAACTAGAACAAAACACACATCTAAAAAGAAAGAAATACAGACTTCATCCAGTTAAGAAATCAACTACTAGGTATAGTTAGATTCTGACATCAAAGTAAATACATGTTTCTAAAATAACACTTTCTTGGATAAATTATTAATCTTTATTCAATTAAACCTCGTGTTTCATACACAATAGGCTAAACCAATAGGTTCTGTATTCAGTGCTACAACAGACATAAAATGTAAGACGTCGTTCAGTAGTATACAGTGCTACAACAGACAAAAGTAGGGCGCCATTCGATATACAGTGCTACAACAGACATAAAATGTAAGACGTCGTTCAGTAGTATACAGTGCTACAACAGACAAAAGTAGGGCGTCATTCGATATACAGTGCTACAACAGACATAAAATGTAAGACGTCGTTCAGTAGTATACAGTGCTACAACAGACAAAAGTAGGGCGTCATTCGATATACAGTGCTACAACAGACATAAAATGTAAGACCGTTGTTCAGTATACAGTTCTACAACAGACAAAAGTAGGGCGCCATTTGGTATACAATGTCGTAATAGAAATAAAAACTAAGGCGTTTTTCGATATATAGTAACATTAGGCATAATTCGTTATAGGGTGCTATTAAAAATTTATTTTACCCTATGCTGCAATTTTGCAGATTTTTAATACTGTAACATACTTTCTAATTTGACTCGGAAACGGTAACTTTGAGGATGAAAAGTATATTACAAGTTTGTATATGTATATATTTTCTTAATGTACTCTTCGATAGTAACTTGAAACTATGGAAATGTAGACATTTGAAAGTAGGTACACTGTTCAATATACATATGGTTTATCAGCTCCCCTAACTTGAAACTATAGAAATGTAGACGTTTGAAAATAGGTACACTGTTCAATGTACATGTGGTTTATCAGCTCCCATAACTTGAAACTATAGAAATGTAGACGTTTGAAAGTAGATACACTGTTCAATGTACATGTGGTTTATCAGCTCCTATATCTTTGAACTAACAATGACCCCAATAACCCACGAGATGAATTCACCATCTGTACACGAGACAATAACCGAAACTGTCAAATTCCTCAAATTATTATATATATTATAAGAATGAATGCAATTGTAACAAACCGAAGTGATATCTACATAAACGTTACGATAATTCTAAAATATTGAAAGTCATTATAAGTAATATAATTATAACACTAATAATCCTAAAGAAAGCTAACCACAAAGAGAAAAATAATTTGAAACACATGGAGAAACTCCAATCATTTGTCAGTGTGTCCGCACACTTAAACAGTGTGTGAAACATAATATTCGCAGCGGTGCACATCGAACAAGAGAAACCAACCGAAGCAGCAGAAAGACAACTACAGGAAACAGTTTGTCATGCCGTATTCTGTATATAAATAAGCAACAGAAAAAATTCATTCTGACCTAAGCTTATGCATTATCTGTACTTCTACATTTTCGCACACATATGAAGGAAATATGCTTTAATAAAACTAACACTATCTTATTCTATCAGTATGTTCAGATTCATAAAAGTCTTCCAACACATGATAGCATAATCACAAAGTGATTAACTTCTGTTATACAATAACCTAACAACTCACCATATCATAAAATTAGTACAAAAATGTTTAACCTCTAACCATATAAGAAACCGACACATGATAGCTTGACCACAACATGTTGAACTTCTCATCAGATAAGAAACTTGACAATATACCATAGCTTCCATTTAAAATATTTACCCTCTAACCACATAAATACTGTTCAATATTATACGGAAACTTCTGGTCAAATGAAATTAATATTCTGTAATGGTTTTAGGTTGCATACGACCTGTTGGGTTGTCATGCTATCCAAATATTGTTACCCTACTATTGTTAGCCGCCTTGGCTGATATATTAACATTAAAAGACTAACATAGGGAGGTTGCTTATTATTATGTAATATGTGCATGTTGTTTTATCACTTAATAACTCGGGGAGGTTGGCGTATTACCTTACATTAATC
>NC_134825.1:11394366-11451264 GCF_004210375.1 Tachypleus tridentatus | reverse complement strand
ACGTCATTATTATTACGTCATGCCGAAAGCTCTCACTGATAAATAATACCAAACATTTAAAGGAAAATATTTAAAACATATCCTTTAAAAAGTTCATTTTGTCTATTGATGTATGTTGTATTTCGGGGAACACGGACATATTTCGGAAACAGTTGTACAATTTGAACTATAGTATTTGTTTTATGTTCTCACACCAACAAAGAATTTTATACCATCTTTCTGAAGAGCCACCTGGTGGCTTAGCGGTAAGTCTGAGGGTTTACAACTGTACCAGTCATGTTGGGCACAGAACACAAAACCCATTTTTTAACTTTATGTTTAATAATAAATAAACAATAGACAAACTCTTTTAGACAGCGTTGCTACCTTTAAGGTAAATGCAATTATTTTGTGAATTCAGTATTATGGCTTGGCTAGTGTTTTATGTTCAAAACTGTAATAGTGCACTAAAAACATGAAAAGTCAATATGAAACTCTTGTTAAAATTTTTGACTGATTAATAAAAAATTAAAGACATAGTTTTAAGCTATGATAATAAAAAAACAACATATTTTTAATGTGTAATACGCTCAAAGGTCTTGTATGTTCTGGATAAGAGTGTCTAATACGATCTTCTGAACATTGAAGTATTTGAAGAACAAGTTAACGTTCGAACGTTTTTTGTTCATTTTCTGATTAATCTATTTTAAAACAGCCCCGCATGGCCAGGTGGGTTAAGGTGTTCGATTCCCCGTCGCACCAAACATGCTCGTCCTTTCAACCGTTGGAGCGTTATTATGTTACGATCAATCTCACTATTCGTTGGTGAAAGAGTAGCCCAAGAGTTGGCAGTGGGCTGTGATGACTAGTTACTTTCCCTCTAGTCTTGCAATGCTAACTTAGAGACGGCTAACGCAGATAGCTCTCGTGTAGCTTTTGCGCGAAATTAAAAAAACAACAAAGATTTTCTATTTGAAAATGCTATTTGTAATTTTTCTATCAAAAAATTATATTAATTTGTTTCTCTTATACTTGAGATATTTTATACTGGTTTGTGTTTTCCAACCATTACAACTTTTATTTCTGGTGTTTTTTTTTTAGTTGTTTTTTTTTGTACTTTTATCTTCTTTGCAAACTTTAGCCTAACTGATTTTATTATTTTAGGTGAACAACACCGAAACTAACGACTTCGACTGCTGCCTAGCTGTTCCTTTGATAGCTGCAGCGGAGATCGTATAGAAATTGTTGTGAGCAGACGAGCTTTAGGAAAGCCAGATGTCTCTAATAGGAAATACTCGTGTGAAGGAAGCACGTTCCATCCATGGATGGATGAAGACGATCGAGAAGACTGCTCATCACCCCAGCTTACACCAGAGGGCTCTGACTGTTGACAAAGGCCCTTTGATGTGAATACGAATCTCAACGGAGATGATGTAAAATTATTATGTCTATTCTTAGGAAATGTTGTCCTCACAATACAACTACCTTAATGAGCCATTCTTCTTGCATAACATTAGATTATGAAGAAGATAAAATGTTGTTCTGAAATATATTTTAATTAGAACTATTTAATAAATACATTAAGTCATCTTGAGTTTCAAATGTTTTCCAAATCCACCTTACTTACAGTTTTGCTTCTATTTTGCTTTCAAACTGGCTGTGGAAAAGTTTTGACGGATTGTCTTGTTTGTGATTCAACATCTGACAAAATCTGTTTTCTTAAACCTTTCTTAATAACTGTTACCATTAAACAAATGTTGAGAAATATCCCAGGTTTAATAACTTATTTGATCGGGACACTTTACTGTTACTATTACTATACTGTTACGTTTCACTGAGCTCAAAGTTTCTTTGATATTCTAAGTTTTTTCTATAAAAAAGTTTGAAATAGAAGGAATGTACATATGAAAAACAAATAAATACGTTTCAGGGTTGTTTTTTTCTGATTATTTACACCTAGCTCTATTTTTATAGGATATACAAACTTATTTATTCACAAAACCTAATATAAAAGGACTGATTGGCTGCATTCAGACAGAACGAAAACATTTAAATCTGTATTGCACAAAAGTTTAACTTGGGCTACAGCAAAAAAAAAAAAAAAAATCGAATATCTTATAAAGTCTACCAAGTCTACTTCCAAGAGGTTCGTTCAAAAACTCTATTTAGTGGTATTGACGAAACAGAAATAACAATTGGAAAATACTGTTATTATGAAAAGAGAAGGTCAACATTTGAAATCCTTAAATTCTTCTGAAAGTCATAATTTATTAAAACCAAGAAAATAAAGTGTCTTATGCTTGCTTTCTTTCCGTATTATTTTAAAGCTAGTTAAATGCTTAAGTTATAAGATAATTGGGTTACTTTTTACTGTTGTTTTTTAAATATTGAAGCTGCATTGACATGTCAAGGTTGACTACTGAGTAAACAAAAATAAACCTCTTACGTGACTTCTAATAAATAATTTATTTATGTGGCGTCTCATAAACTTCTAACAAAATAAACCCTTACATGGCTACTAATAAACGTCTATGAATAAACAAGTTACGTGTTTCTAATAAACATCTGACAAAAATAAACCACTTATGTAGCTTCTAATAAACGACTAATATCTATTCCTCTTACGTGGTTTCTCTAAAACATTTAACAGGTAAACCTATTACGTGGCATCAAATAAACTTATAACAACTAAACTTTTGCGTGTCTTCTATAAACACTAATTGTAAAAACTTGCGTGGTTTCTAATAAACAATTAATAGCTACGTTTAACAATGTTTTTAATCACAGAGTAATCGTAGCTTTGTCATTTTTTTGTACATATTGATTAAACGAAAACCCCAAAATCATAAAATTTGTTGATTGTTAAATTAATTTTTAACAAAATACGACTTGTAAAATAAAAACATGAATTATATTATGTGGACTAGTATACATAACATTAGGCAATTAACAATAGAAAAAGCTTTGTTTGGACAACCCAACACTAAGTGTTTTGTAGTCTTTAAGATACGTAGTTTAATATAATTTATTAAGATGTATAAGCGGAAAAGTCGTTATCTTATAACTTAAATATATTTTCTTTGTTATTGGTCTTTTCTTTGTAACAATTTCTATGCACGATGTTGGTGAAAAAAAAAACTGAAATCGAATATTTTGATAATTCTAATTATTTAGAAGGATGCAGTGAATACATTTAAACGTAATTCTTTCCTTTCCTTTCATTTTTCATAATGTTAGCGTATGAGAACATAGTCATGTTTCATGTTGATAATTCAGTACATCAAAAAGTGAATATTCACATTTTTACCTAATGGCTTTTTATCCTGATATATATTTAATTTCAGAAAAATATTGGTTTGTAATTAAAGTTTAATTAGATTTAGCTGTTCGCAGTATTCAAATTTTGAGGTTTTTTGTTGTTGATAAGTGAAGGTAAAATATCACTTGACAACCTAATGCAACGCCAAAATTAGGTTTAGAATCTTAAATATTACTCACTGTATGATATCGATAGATCGTAACATAACAAGTCAACAGATGGCGGAACGAGAAGAAATGTGATTTTTTTTTATATGTATATATAAAATGCATAATTAAATCATAAAATACGATATTAGTTTTTAATATTTTTTTCCTATTTATAGTTTCGAAAGCCTTAGTTATATCGATCTTTTAGTGAAATTATGACAAGATATGAGTTTTAGTTCAATGCTATAAAAATTGCATATATTGAATGTTTCGAAATATTGTTCTTATTTATTGGCAGATTTTACATCTACGATTTGCTATTTTTTTATAATTTCTGAAAAAGGTTGCTTTTCTACCAATGCAATACGATATATCTGCTGTGTATATTGAAATAAAATTAGAAAAAAGTTACTTGTACTGAGAGTTTGTTCGTTTTTTAAATAATTGTTTAGAATTTGGAAAGTACGTTTTATTAAACTAAATTTCACAGTAAGTGTCAGGGTTCATAATGCTTGAATTAGTGGTCTCCTCACCGCGCAGAGAGCCTTTTACTACTAATGTTGAGTGCAATACGCTACAATAATTTATGCATGAGAGAAAAACTGATTGCATTGCAGGCTACCATTTTAAACTGTCCGTTAAAAAAAAATCCCTCTAAATATTTTGAATTACAGTAAAGGTAACCAATTAACCTTTTATTATATACAGATTTTTATTTCTTCCTGAGAGCTCTCCGCACAGAGGTTCAGCAATAAATTAAGGGTTTTATTGCTCAAATCTGGGACCTACTCCTTGCACTGGGCACATCACAGATAGTAATGTGTAGCCCCACGCTTAATATAATTGATCTTATAAGGGTAAGACAAATAAAATCTAAACTTAAACATTGTTTCTACAATTCTGTGACAAAGTTACTAAGCAGTTATGACACTATTTTAGTCACTGTTCTGGATTTAGTTTACTAACTCTATGAATGTTTCCAAATGAAGTACGTGTTTACTAAAGAAAATAAAGAACGTTTTGCTGAAGAAAGTTCTCCGAGGCGGTTGCAAGATGAAGTGTTTCATTAAGTACAGTGAGGAATATATATCCACAGTTAACCCGAAGGTAACCTAAGCTGGTCGAAACGTTGTTCTCTACTTTATTTTAATAAACATTTTAATACCCATACCAGCCATCTTGAGATACATTTTTATTTCAAGTGGGTTTTTTAATATAATAATATATCTTTATAATATCCACTTTTATCATGTTTAAAAATGTGACGTTTTACTTAAGTTTAATTTCAAATATTTTGTACGTCATTTCTCGGAGTACCCATTAAGAGGGCATGGATTACAGTTTGAGAACACCTGACGTGTCTTCTGGTGTATAATCTATTTGTTTGTTTTTTTATTGGGTCATCCTGTATAAAAATTGGTACATAAGTTGTTTACGTGGTCGGTTTTTTAATGGCACACACCTCCAATAGCTAGGTGACTTTTGTCTGATGAAATAGTGGGTATTTGACGGTCACTCTTCTTACGCACTCACGACCTCAAACTACAAAGCGCGATTTTGTGACAATCGGAATTTACAGACTTTAACTATAAACGTGTATACAAAAGAATTCCACTACGTAGAGACCTGACATAATCAAAGAGACTATCACAGCCTAAAATAAAACAAACTAGTTTATACTGGAATCATACATAACACTGACGAAGTATAATGCAGTCCTTTATCTTAAACAAGACCAGTAATCGTAACCTGTGGAACTGCACACTGTTCCTGGCACCAAATCCATCCTAGGGATCCCGGAAAGTGACTTTACTGCGACGTTTTAGCAGAGAACAGTCGAAAAGAACCTACTCTTGTTCAATGTGGTTCATGTAATATTATTACTCTCTGTAGTTCTATAAACGAACCATAATATATTGTAAAGTTGGGTCTTTTGTTATCTGTTAGTTCCGTTTATTATAACACACAGAAATGCTGCTGTTAACCATGGACCCTACATCTTCGTGAAATATTTTTTGTTTGTTTTTTAGTTAATCACAAAACTACAATGGCTATTTAGGCTCTGTCCACCACGGGTATCGAAACCAGGTTTCTAGCGTTGTAAGTCCGCAGACAAACTGCTATACCAGTATTAGCTGATTTTAATTTCTCAGTCTATTAGACTCTAGTGCCCTTCCATTTCTATCTTCCTATGTCAAGTTTTACACTAGAGCACCCTTGTGGCACAGCAGGTATACGTGCGGACTTACACCTCTAGAAACCAGGTTTCCGTACCCGTGGTGGGCAGAGTACGGACAGCCCATTGTACAGCTTAATGCTTAAATCAAAACAAACAAACAAATCTTACATTAAAGTTTTAGAATTAGAATATGTATTTATACCTTTGTTTCTAAACACTCACAGCTTAGTAGGAACGTTCACTAAATCTAATGATGACTAGCTGCCTTCCCTCTAGTCTTGCACTGCTAACTTAGGAACGGCTAGCGCAGATAGCCCTCGAGTAGCTTTGCGCGAACTTCAAAACAAACAAGAGCGCATGCCCCGTCACCTAGCGTTGGTAATATTTGTCTCTCAAAAAATAAGGAAAAAACAAAAACAGTCACCAACTTAACAGATAGGGATTTTTTTTCCCTAACCTTGACATTCCAAGAACTAATCAATTCAAAGTTAGATCATAATCCAAAAGTACACCAACTTTCGTCCAAATCCATTTAGGTGTTTTCGAGAAATCCTGCTGGCAGACACACACAGGAATGAAAACATAATTTCCATGACATTCGGAGTGGAGGTAACTAGAAAAACGGTATCTAAGTTTGATAGCGGTTAAATATTAGATTGTTCATCTATAATGTACTGCTGTTGTGTAGTTCTAAAACTAAGGTAAGCTCTTGCTTTCATATTGATTTGACAGAATTATTAACACATACGAAATACAAAGATTATTCTAAATCCATAACAAAACTGAAGCAATCGAAGTTATCTGCTTCTTAGATAACTACTCATAGTCCGACCTTGAGGTTGCGCAACTCAGGCTAGCATGGTAACACCCCTTCGTATTCATATATTTTGTAAGAAGGTGAAATCTAGATTCCCGCCAAAAATAAAACCGTACTACGCCCTTTGGGATCGTGGGCGCGTTATAAGAATGACGGTCAATTTCTAATATTTGATTACAACACGAGTTAGCGGTGGGTGTTGTTGAAGTTTTTTTTACTTTATCAAATAAAAAAAAATTGCAATTTAAATTAACTGGTTAAACGGAAGGCAAACAGGCGTCCATTGCAGCTGACTTCTTCTTTGCACCGAGAGGTGGTGTGATATTACTTATATTTGACGTCAATGTGCTTTCGGATTCTGCTTTAGTCACGTAACGCATTTTGTAACGTTAGCTTTCTCATTAGTTGGTATTGTAACATCAGTGTTAATGCATTACGTTTTGTTTCTGTTGGCATGTTTTAGTCCTATAGGTTATCTGCGTTCTGTCCTCCACAGGGAATCGAATCCCAGATTTTAGCATTGTAAATCTGTAAACTCACATCTGATTTACTGGGTGAAACATATATTAAATGTACCAGTTTTACACAACACGTTTAACGTGTAGGATATATTTTTACTGTGAGATTTTAAAGATTGTTTAAATCGAAAGTGAGTTTCATTCTTAAACTAGGAAGCACCAAACACTTAACAGAACAATAACATATTTCATTAACTTGTGTTTTAGCAGTTAAAGTTTCCTTGGCAGAACAATACCATATTTTTATATGTAAAAACGGCTCGTTTGGGTTGAGAAAATATTTTACATAGAAGAGCGAACAACGTTTCGACCTTCTTCGGTCATCGTCAGGTTCACAAAGAAAGAGGTAACTGACCGGAAGCTGACCACATGTTTGAAAGGGGTTGTGTAACTGTGTGTCGAAATGTAGAGGGCGGTATTAGATGTTTGAATATATAATTTTATTTATATTAATATAGGTATAAAGGCGTTCCTTTATATTGGTTTATTTTGGGTTTAAGTTGTTGTATAAGTAAGGCTTCTTTAATTTTGCGTTTGTTTATGTTTGTTTCTTTATTTAGTATTTGAGTGTTTTATATGGTTATGTTGTGTTTATTTGACCTTGCAGTGTTCGAAAACGTGTGAAGGTGACTTTTTGTGTTCTTTGAATCTGGTTTCCATTTTTCTACTTGTTTCTCCAATATAGATGTCGTGGCAGTTATCACATTGTATTTTATAAATAATGTTGGTGTGGTGTTTGTCAGTGTAGTTTTTACATAGTATAGACCTCAGTTTTGTGCCGGGTTTTGAATAAATTTGGTATTAACTGAATGTCATATTTTGTTACTAATTTTGCCAAATGTTGGTTATTTGTTTGCTGATGTCAGAATGTATGGTATACAGCAGTATATGGTTTCGTAGTTTTTTGATTCGTGAGCTGTATTTACTTTTTTAGTTGGTTGATTTTGCTTTCTGTCTAGGTGTGTGCGTATAATGTTTCTACGGTTTGTGGAGGAAACTTATTGATGTTGATGAAGTATTGTTTTATTTTGTCTAATTCATCGTTAATTTTATCTGGTGAGCATAGTTTTATGGCTGTGTTTATTTGGTTTCTTAGTATGTTCAGTTTTGTTTTGTTTCATGTGCTGAGTCCCAAGGAATGTATATAGTCCAGTATGGGTGATTTTTCGGCGGATTTCTGTTTTCAATTGTGTGTCAGTTCTTGTAATTTTGAGGTTAAGAAATGATATTTGATTGCTTTCTCCTGTTCACATGTGAAGTTAATGTTGGGATGTATAGAGTTAATGTGATTGAAAAATTAAGTATGTGTTCTGTAGATTTGGATCCCGCAACCGTGTCATCTACATATCTGTACCAGTATAGTGGTGGATGTAATGCTGTGTTAATTGCTTGTGTTTCAACTTGTGTCATAAAAAATATTGGCTAGAACTGGTGATACTGGCTGCCCATGCTTAGCCATTTGTTTGTATGTAGTTTTGGTTGTTGAACATGAAGTTTGTCTTATCGTGGTGAATTCTATGAGGGTTGCTAACTGGTTACTGGGAATTTCTATAGTTGGGTTAGGGTCTCGGATATAGAGTTCTAAGGCTATCTTGCAGGCTTCAGTGGTTGGAACTTCTGTAAAGAGGGATATAACATCGAAACTGGCCATGTTCAACAACCAAAACTACATACAAACAAATGGCCTAAGCATGGGCAACCCAGTATCACCAGTTCTAGCCAATATTTTTATGACACAAGTTGAAACACAAGCAATTAACACAGCATTACATCCACCACTATACTGGTACAGATATGTAGATGACACGGTTGCGGGTTTCAAATCTACAGAACACATACTTAATTTTTTCAATCACATTAACTCTATACATTCCAACATTAACTTCACATGTGAACAGGAAGAAAGCAATCAAATATCATTTCTTAACCTCAAAATTACAAGAACTGACACACAATTCAAAACAGAAATCCACCGAAAAATCACCCATACTGGACTATACATTCCTTGGGTCTCAGCACATGAAACAAAACAAAACTCAACATACTAAGAAACCAAATAAACACAGCCATAAAACTATACTCACGAGATAAAATTAACGATGAATAAGACAAAATAAAACAATACTTCATCAACATCAATAAGTTTCCTCCACAAACCGTAGAAAACATTATACGCACACACCTAGACAGAAAGCAAAATCAACCAACTAAAGTAAATACAGCTCACGAATCAAAAAACCACGAAACCACATACTGCTGTATACCATACATTCCTGACATCAGCAAACAAATAACCAACATTTGGCAAAAATTAGTAATAAAATATGACATTCCAGTTAATACCAAATTTATTCAAAAACCCGGCACAAAACTGAGGTCTATACTATGTAAAACTACACTGACAAACACCACACCAACATTATTTATAAAATACAATGTGATAACTGCCACGACTTCTATATTGGAGAAACAAGTAGAAAATGGAAACCAGATTCAAAGAACATAAAAAGTCACCTTCACACGTTTTCGAACACTGCAAGTCAAATAAACACAACATAACCATAGAAAACACTCAAATACTAAATAAAGAAACAAACATAAACAAACGCAAAATTAAAGAAGCCTTACTTATACAACAACTTAAACCCAAAATAAACCAATATAAAGGAACGCCTTTATACCTATATTAATATAATAAAATAAATAAAATTATATATTCAAACATCTAATACCGCCCTCTACATTTCGACACACAGTTACACAACCCCTTTCAAACATGTGGTCAGCTTCCGGTCAGTTACCTCTTTCTTTGTGAACCTGACGATGACCGAAGAAGGTCGAAACGTTGTTCGCTCTTCTATGTAAAATATTTTCTCAACCCAAACGAGCCGTTTTTGCATATAAATTTCTCAACAAGTGGGTTTCTCGACATCACTGAATACCATATTTTATCAACTTGTTAAGTTGACGATAACAAACATTAGTATCAGCTGTGAATGTTTCCTGGGATTAATGTTTTCATCTACTTTCGAACTTTCCACGGCAAAATAATAACAAAAATTAGTCTAAAACTTGCCAAAGAAAACATAGTTCAATATTGTTTAAAGTGACCTGCGACAGTTCAAAGTTTCCTTCATAAGCTGTAATATCGTTAATCAGTTTATAAAATTATTACTCCAGAACCAGCACAAGAGATTAAATCTATTTTTAAGTAGGGAATCCCTTTATACTAAGTTTATTTACTATAGTTCACAGAACTGTTGTTAACCATGGACCCTGCATCTTAATAAAATAATTTTATTCTGAGAATTTTATTTAGCTTCTAGTTCCTAATTTAAGGGTTTGTGTCCCCGTAGCACCAAACATGCTCGCCCTTTCAGCCGTGGGAACGTTATAATGTCACGGTCAATCCCACTATTCGTTGGTAAAAGAGTAGCCCAAGTGTTGGCAGTGGATGGTGAAGACTTAGCTGCCTTCCCTTTAGTCTTACACTGCAAAATTAAAGACGGCTAGCGCAGATAGCCCTCGTGTAGCTTTGCGCGAAATTCAAAAACAAACAAACATTAATTTAAAATCTAGGAACATCTGATTCCGGATCCATTTTGGATCTACACTAGAGATAATTTTTCTTTATTTGAAGACTATTCATTTAGTCTTAGGGTACTTATATATATCATATCCTGATGATGCCAATATTTGAACATTGACCAACCATTTCATGAGGATCTTCTCCACTTATTTGACAAATATGATAAATATATATATAAAATCCTACAATCTGTTTATATACCACCACAATATAAAAGCTATTCCTCGGTAAGCACTATCGTTTAAAGTTGAATCTGACTGTAAATTTAAAATTATCTAGATCTACCAATTAGAGTGACGTAATTATTTTCTACACCAATCACTAGTTAACACTCATTTTGAATAATGTATACATTTTGATCAACTTGGCTATGAAAAGCTGTTATTTTTATTTGCTATTAAACACAAAGCTACTACAAATGACTATCTGTGCTCTGCCTACCATAGGTATCTAAATCCGATTAATTGCAGAATAAGTCCGCAGACACACCGTTGTTCCACTGAGGGAGGGGTCTAAGAAAGACTAATGCGTTATTGTGGAAGAGATTCAGAAAAGGACCACTAGGATAATTTCAAGACATTGAAAACTTAATATGTAGTTCCTTTACACTTTGTATGTTACGTCTACATTAAGTAGAGGTTCTGTGATCATTAATTTCGCCCACATATTGAAGTTCACAATCAATACTGACAGCTAACAAAATAAACAGCAAAGTTCTGCTGTGCAAGTTTCGAAGAGGGAATCAAGCTGACAGTGATGTAGCTAGTGAACACGTCATGATGTTTGTTACAAGCAAAACAGTTTCATGATCGTGATTACTCCTTTAATCTTTGAATCGTTGATGTCAAGTAGACCAGGAAAGTTATTTAAGTATAAAGTTCACTGTCAGAAGAGTCATGTTACTAGCGTCAGACTTTGATTTACCTTATCAGTATGACTACTGGGGTCCACTAACATGTATTGTCAGACCTAGATTTACTATTACCAATCTGAGTATTGGAGTTCACTAACATTTATTGCCAGGCTCTGAGCTGCCATTACTAATGCGGGAACTGAAGGTCTCTAACAATGTACCGGAAAGAACTGCACTGATCTGGTTTAGCCGGAAGTTATCAGAGTCAGCATTAATGAAAAATAATTGCTTACTCATGGTGTAAAAGTAGAAAACAAAACGTAGAACTTCGGAATGAATTATCCAAATCGTGTGGAACATAGTTCTTCTCTTACCTTTCGATCTGTTGTGTATAACATCGTAAAAGAAGCAACTCAACCTAGGGCGACAGATACTTAGGGCTCCGGTGTGCAGCCTTAATTTCTGCCTAAGTCGCCACGTAAGTTATCATCAGGTCTCAGATCATTATTTGCTAATTAACAAATATCTTTGATCCAGACTTCGGGTAAATCCACAAATTAGTATTGACTGAAATGACTCAGAGAACATTCAAATAAAAAAAGTCGACTTAAGTTTTTGTAAAATACTAGCCTGTATTGGTTATTTATCAAGAGGACAATTTATTTATTTTCATAAAATTAAATCTGTGTATCTTGTATTTGTTTTTACTGGCTTGACGTATATAAAGGTATAAAATTAGTTTATAACTATCTGATAAGTAAAGGCTAAAACGATAACTAAGTTGTGCAAAAACTGATATGAAATTTTATATAAATAACTAGAAATCATAACATTAAAAGGCTGTAAAGGAATTTAATAACACATCAGTTGGAATTTTAGACAGCTTTACTTATTTCGGCCATATTTTACATCGCTACTACCATGAGAATGGCCCGGCATGACCAAGCATGTTAAGGCGTGCGACTCGTAATCTGAGGGTCGCGGGTTCGCATCCCCGTCGCGCCGAACATGCTCGCCCTCCCAGCCGTGGGGGCGTTATAATGTTACGGTCAATCCCACTATTCGTTGGTAAAAGAGTAGCCCAAGAGTTGGCGGTGGGAGGTGATGACTAGCTGGCTTCCCTCTAGTCTTATACTGCTAAATTAGGGACGGCTAGCACAGATAGCCCTCGAGTAGCTTTGTGCGAAATTCAAAAACAAAACAAACAAATCATGAGAATACTAACAAGTCGTGCGTTGTGTTTTTTTCTTATAACAAAGCCACATCAGGCTATCTGCTGAGTCCACCGATGGAATCGAACCCCTGATATTAGCGTTGTAAATTCGTAGACTTAGCACTGTACCAACGGGGGACGAATACTAACCCCCATACTAACATTTTGGCTGAGAATTAGAAAACTGAGACCGGAAGTAAACAGTTGTTTTGAGTGAGAAATACAGGATACGTGAGGTTCATATCGAATTTGGTAACGTGATCAATTGAAAGACAATTGATACAGGAAGCGAACCTATAATATACACAATGTATGAATGTTTTAAAATCAGATAACAGGCGTTCAGGGCGTGTTCGGATGCGAATCCGAGAGTTTGTGATGATAGTCAAGTATAATTATTCAATCCGATGACATTACGTCAAGAACTGGTGGTTAGTGATATCGGTTCAGTGTCTTCCTTCTAGTTTGTTAGTTGATAGATAGGAATAGCTATATCCAGATAGCGCTTGTGTCGCCTTAAACGAAATAAAAATGTAACAACAAAGAACCGTTTAAACGACTATATGGGAGAGATGAAAACAAGAAAAGACAAACACATTTAGGTAAGGTTACTGAGTGTTGAAAGATTACATTCGAGAACATAACAATTCAAGTGAATCATAAACAGCTGAAATATTATTTGGGAATAAATATAACGAATCTAGATACTGCTTTGTAAAGGGTTCATTTTACTTCTGGCTCTAGTCTGAAACAAAAACACTAAATTTCTTGTTAATAGGACTTTTTTTTTACAATATGCATGAAATTAATGAAATGATATGTTATGATAAAGGTGTCGTTTATGTTGCAAGATATGAGAAAGTGGCTGACTCTGTTCGTATATGTTGTAAGATATGAGAAGGTAGATGACTATGTTCGTTTATGGGTAGCCTGAACTTCCTCTCTGTTGCACCCTGTAGCTTCCTGTACACTTCTAGCCTTTGCATACGTAAACAACGTTATTCAAAAAAAGGTTTAGCAAACAGTCTTGACGAATTGACATAAAGCAAACAGATTGTTAACAATACCAGTTAACATCTCTCTAGACAGTTTACGTGTAGCATAAATAATTCAATAACGTATTTATAAACACACGATGATAAACGTGGAAATAAGCTTTCTGGCGGCTCATAGGTTCTACAATGTTATTTGTAATGTATCTCTCATATATGTTCTGGGTATTAGAACAACTATTTTGAGAGCGTTATTTTCAAATATTCCAATAAGGAGTTAAGAGTACCAGTGATGAGATGTCTGTCTTAATTGTCTTAATGTTGTAAATTATCAATTACGTATATTTATTGAGAGTTCTGTTTATACGTGAGTTCAGTTCAAATTTCTGTAGGCGTATAATATAAATCACGAGTTCTTTGTGTAACATAAGTGTACTTAAGCAAAGTATGCTTGAAAACACAAATATAACAAAGTATTATGAAAAGTATCGTAGGCTGTTATCAAACTCGGATCTCATTTTTCTTGAAACTTTGAGGAACTGATTATGACAAAATTTGTAGTTTTAGAAAAGTAAAATCAAAAACGTTTTTGGCGATTTTTATTTTAAAATAACACTTGCTTTAATTGTTCAAATAACACTTGTATGCAAACTAATTAATTCATAGAAATTATATCAAATATTGACTTTGTTATTAAGCACAAAGCTCTCCAATGGACTCTCTATATTTTCCCTATTAGGGATATCGAAACTCGATTTATCAGTATTATAAACTCGCACTCACCCTTGAGTAAAGGTGGAGATTTGTTTTTTTAATTTCGCGCAAAGCTACACGAGGGCTATCTGTGCTAGCCGTCCCTAATTTAGCAGTGTAAGACCAGGGGGAAGACAACTAGTCATCACCCCTCATCACCAACTCTTGAGCTACTCTTTTACCAACGAATAGTGGGATTGACCGTTACATTATAACGCCCCCACGGCTGAAAGGGCGAGCATATCTGGTGCGACGGGGATTCGAACTCGCGACCCTCAGATTACGAGTCGAACACCTTAACCCACCTGGCCATGCCGAGGCCAAGGGGGAGAACTAGATATTTTATCTGATGATAACTTTCAACTTACTTTAGCACTGTATCTCACGGTGGTTTATTTTGTCGGTGATATATATACATAACTCTTTGTTCTCTCAGTGATAAGTTTGAGAGTTGATAAAGATACAATTCGTAGTTCGATTTTCGACGGTAAACACAGTGCAAACACTCATTGCATAGTCTTGTGTTTAATACCAAGCAATCAATCGCGTACGTACACTCTCGTGGGTAGGCAGAATAGAAAGCTTTTCGACAGTACCCTTAAACTGCCACAACATTGTCTAAAGTTTTGTCAAAAACAATCATTTTAGGTCCGTTTTTTAAATTACAAAGATAGTTGTGATTTTTTTGTAGTGTAAAACTAATTTTATAAAAAGAAGTGTCTTTCATACTGCATATAAATATTAAATAAACAACTATGTATGATGCTAGTTTCGATGGTTATTTTTTATTGAAATAAAATAGCTCAGCGATTACAATAATAATGTCAATGACATGTCACCATGAAAGGTGACAATATGTTTATCTGAGAACTCTTTGGTTTTTTTTAGAACCTGAAATACTGAAATTATTTAAAAAGTACAAATTACATATGCTAAAAGTATAAATTGTTAGTCGACTGTAGTTTAGTATAGTCCAGGTCCTTGCATCAGTTCTTCTACTTCCTGTTTTTCTTATGCTTTACATATGTAGTCTGGGTATTCACAGTATTCTGAAAAAAAATATCTTACTGTAATTCAACGTATGTTCACTAGAAACTGATTTTATTAAATGCTCAGAATCAGGGGCGTAGATCCTGGGGGGATACATCCCCCTTCATTTTATGTGGGGGTATGGTGCATACAATCATCCCCTCCTATAGTTTGGTCTGTTGAATTGTTTTATTGCATCACAGGCCTACAAATTGTGTGTTTGTTCTTGTGATTCTCGTGTTCTTACCAATCGAATTACATAATTAGGCCTAGATGTAGGCTTTTTCAGTAGCCGAAATGTACATCTTTAATATAGGCGTGCTTTTAAGCTTTTCGATCTAAGCGATAGTTCGTAAGTATTAGTCAGTAGGCCTAAGTATACATGCGAGTATCGTAGCAACAAGATTACTCTGTAACTGCATGTTTACAGCTTTCAGGTTCACGTAATCAGATATTACCAATTTGCAAATTGGAGAGTCCACATAAGTGGTTGCAAAAATCATCCCCCCATCGGGTGTAAAAAAAATCTACGCCTCTGCTTAGAATCCAAAAATTGAAATACTAGTTTTGAAATCGTCGACACACACACACATATCAGTATAGTTATAGTATATTATAGAGCTAATGTTTTAAATTGTTAATTTCGTTGGATATTTTGCTAGTATCTTAAATATCTAAATATATGACAAAAGAGCAATTTATAAAGATAAACTAATAAAAAACATACTGTTTCCACTTTCACAAGGGCAGAAGTAGGCGTAGCTATCGAACTTGATCTGGCCAGTGGAACATCGCTCGTGTTTTAGCGCCATCTTCTGGCAGGTTCGTGTGCCAGTTCGACTGTCAGCCAAGCAACATTTGCTCTTGCATTGACTGCTGTACTGACACATGGTACCAATGTCCCTGTAGTCATTCTGGAAAGACATACGTATAATCAGTCTGCTTCGACAGTAAGATTGATACAATTACAGTAAATATTTAAAAATACAAAATTGTTTATTCGAGTTTGTTTTTTCATCGCGACGACATCTCTAGCTGAGCGTGAAATGTAAATAAGGACAATAAATATTTGAAATATGAAATTGTTACATATTATTTGAATCCAGTCCAAAATTAAATCAGGATAACGATATTAACTTCTGCTAATAATTTGATTTATGGTGCTGATTAATTAAGTTTTTCATTTAATTTGTGTTTTAGATCTCTTGATAAAGGTACTATCTTTATGATATGCATATAGAATATTGTGTAAGAATTGTTATCCGATGTGTACCTAATTTCGATCATCGTGTATAACACTGTTTTTCACTTCTGCGAGAACTTTCCAAAATTTCAAGTTGGAAACGTGTTAGTATCTCAAATAAACGTAATCCAAAACCAGCATTAATTAACTTGGTGAGGTAATAGCGCACAAACGCTATGTGGCTCGTGACGCCATCAACAAAAATGTAAAATGCGGCACAAGACACAACCAACAAAAGAATATGAAAGTCATTGAAGAAATCTGAACCAACTGATGCGGTTGATATGACACAATATGCAAATTATCACATTACAAAAAGTTAAGAGATACAATTATAATGTTTAATTAATACAATAATTAATGCAGTATATCGTTCAATATTTATAAGAATCCTACAATATTTTATCACCGATACGTAATTGTTATATATTCTTTATTCTAGACCGAAAATATTTAATTTTATACATGTATGATATTAAGTATTCAATATATAAAAATTAAAATACCTGAGTTACCTTCGCGCTTAATATTATCTTACAATTACCAAAAGAGAACAACTACAAATTAACACTGGTAATTTGTACAACCAATTAAATATACTTTTCGAACTTTAGCACTTATAGAGGCTAGATGGTATCGTTTCATCAGTTGGGTAGTTACGCTGTTAACAGTAGTTTTTAGCCGTTAATCTCACGAGGTTCGGCTATCTCGGGATATTTAGGTCAATCCTAAATATATGTATATACTAAGTTAATATAGTAAAACATTTTATATGATAGGATTCAGTGCCTGTGTGAGCCTGACGTAACTAACTCCTTACCGATGGTATCAAACGAATCTTCTCAGCCTCAGAAGTTGCACAAGAGTAAAACTGTCCACCCGACCCCCTCAGGAAATCCGGGTATTTCCTGAAAACTCTTTTAACGAGGATTTCCCGAAAGTGAACCCCAAATTTGGCATATATTTACATCAAATAATCTATGTAAGTAGGCCTACTAATTATCATTTGTAACTTGGTTAATAACAATTAAACTTGCAAAATAGCGACAATGATAATTATACTAAAAAAGTGCAAAATAGTTATTCAGGTATTAAACATAGATTATAATAGTTTGTTGATGTGAGCCATAGGCCTATGGATTCCTCAGGTGTTTAATAACAGTTATAATGATAAAAAATACTAAGTTTAGATGAATTAAACCTTCTAAATAATACTGTTGATAACATTACAGATGGAACACATAATTACTACATGTTAACTTTAAGTACTGTAAGTTTTTTTTCGTTTCTTCTTAATATATTTCTATGTTAAAGTAAAACTGAAAATATGTATACGTTTGTTTTGCTCAACGAGTGAACTACTGTTGTAGACTTAACAAATGAGAAACTGTTGTAAACTTAACAAGTGAATCACTGTTGTAGATTTAACACGTGAAACATTGTTACAGACTTAACAAATAAAACACCTGCAGAATTAACTAGTGAAATGCTGTTATGATTTTAACAAATGAAAGTCTCTGTTTTAGACTTAACAGGTGAAACAGTCTGATGCAGATAGCTTAACAAGTGAAAAATTCTGTTATACGTTAAACAAGTGTAAGTTATTATTGTACTTATTAGTTTAAGTTTAACAAATGTAACTTATTATTGTATTTTTAACAAGTGGAATTTGCTACTGAAGACTCCAGGTTTAACAAGTGGAACTTACAACCGTAACTTTAAAAGTGTCATTTACTAGTGTTCGTTTAACAAATGGCACTAAAAAATCTCGAAATAGCACGAGACGTTTCTGTCAGGTAATGAAACATACATCAACAAACATGAATGAGTTTTAAAATAATTTTAGTGTCAAACAATTACGAGTAGACATTACAACTATGACTTTTTTTAGCAAATGAAATTCTTTTCTTGGCTTAACAAATGAAAGACTGTTGTTTGTTCAACAGGTGAAACACTTCTAGTTTCAACAGTTGATAAGCATTTAATATCTTAACTTACGCTTATACACTAAAGCTAAAGCAAGCTGTGCATGCAAGTACAGTGTTTAAAAAGTATAGAATAGAACACTAACATAAAAATCGCACATGAATAGGTTTCCATGGTGATTGGTAGATTGTTGACTTTACCCATTCGGCCACAGTGTGTTTTACAGGAACGCCTTTAGGGACTACATTTTTTAGGTCACACATAATCGTGTGCTAGAGAAAGGTGATGAGCTACACCTCATTCCGTTCGCATATTGTTATGCACAGCCTAAAAACTGGCAAGAATACAGGTCAGTAGAGCATTGTCCTTTTAGAAACCCTCATCAGGAACCTATAGAACACTAGGCTTACTTGTATTAAACAATGACTGATTTTTATTGTCTATGTCCCAGTCCTTGAATAAAGTAATGTTGAATATTTTAGCAATTTATCCTCCAAAATGTGACTTCAATTTAAGAAAACGAACGAATAAACAATTTCTTCTTAATTTTTAGTTAATTAATCAGTTTTCAGGCTCGTTAGAAAAGCTTATAAAATCAAAAGTAAACTAGTGTGTTTTACATTGTACAATATTAAGTTATAAAAATTTGCATGAACATGAACGTGTGAGTGTTCATCTTTTTCATAAACTAATACTGATGTAAAATATGTTTAGTATGGCGTATGTTTTTCTTGACTCGAGCATAATAATCTTTAGTATAATTACTTAGGATCAAAACAAATGGTTTGAGTTTTTCCTAAAGAGAAGTAAATATATCTCAAATGGTTTGGTTTTGGTTGTTATTAGGCCCCAAACTACACAGTTGACTCACCGCCATCGTAAGCCTTCAGACTTACTGCTTAGCTACTATGGAGCACCAGTAATGGTTACTTTTAGGCTAATTTAATGGGTCATAGTATACACATGTAATATTTTTCATTATTGCAACTCGAACTTGTACAAGAGAATATTCGTCATAAAAATGTAAAATAATGAGCACTTTCTTCAGTTTAGTCTACATATAAAGTGCTTGCATTTGTTGTGATAAGTTACCAGTAGATTTGCTGCATTTTTCATTACAGAATCGACTTACAGGAGTGGAATAAAAGAAGCGTTTCTTCTTGAAAATGATATTAATTTGTTATATATTTTATTACATAACAGAAGAACATGTAAACTGTATGTTTTTATAAAGTACTTTATAAGAGATTTATTCAAATACGATCTCAGATTCTACTGTTAACACTGGCTTTAATAAACACCTGAACTTTTCATGGTTTTAGTTATATATCCTCATAAAAAGTGTTGTGTACCTGCTGTAGTTTTTAGATCTTATTATTATAATTAGTCTAGAGAATAATCAAACAAATTTCTCAGCAATTGTGGAGTTGTTAAAAGATATCTTAAAAATAAGAGAATTGATGTTATAGAATAGCCAGGTCAATTACCTGATATTAATCCACTTGAAAATTATGAGATGAGTTAAATCGATTAACAAAAGATGACAAGGTAAACAAACACAGAAGATGAACTATTTGAAGTATTCTAAAAAAGATGTTAGTCAATCATTCAGAAATATCTGTGTAAACTCACTGAAAGCGTGTCACATGTGAAGCAGTACCGAAATCTGAAGGAATCATAACTAAATATTACTTTATGATAGTGGTTTGTGTTATTTAGAGTTTCATTATTAAGTCAGATTGTTGCAGAAAAACTTGTTTGATCATTTTGTTAGCTTATTATAGTAAGAAGCCACAACAGGTGCACAACACTTGTTATGAGAAAATGTAACTAAAATCATAAACATTTCAAGTAGTTACAAAAGCCAGTGTTAAAATTAGTATTTTATTTAATTATCAATTAAATAAATAAAGTATGTACTCACTAGGTAAGGAAAATCTTCAATTGGTTTTTGGACGAGAGACTGGTCGACTTTATAGCACGAGACATTAAATACAAGAAGAACGACACATGCAGTCGCTAGAAATTCGATCTTTGAAATATTCATTATTCTCTGCTCTTCAATGCTGCAAATGAAATTGGTGAGATCTCCGTAAACTATTGGGCTAATATAATGGTTGTTGCTCCACCCACCGCCTTCAGTATTCCGAGAAACTCTATAGCCTCTTGGAGTTTTAGGTGTAACTTTGACAACTATTTACCATATACCATTTTATCTCATCGCATACCTAGTATAAAAGAAAACAACAAATAAGCTCTATCACTATCCATTTACAAGTCTAAGCTGCAGTTCCGGTCACGTGAGGAGGAATATGAATCACGTCATATCCAGATTTGTTCAGGTGGGCGCATAAAGTATCAACTATTTTACAGTTAGGTGGTTCCGGAATTCTATATTTTTAGGTTACTCCTTCCTTTAAAACACGGGGTGTTGCTACATGTGGGACAAACGTGCCATAACATAATTACAATAATTATATATTACTTTTCACTAGCTGTGGATATTACCACTGTCCTCCTTACCACTGTCCTCTTTAAACTAACTGTATTTCCATGAACATGTTGGGAAATAATGACGTTTTTGTGTTTCGAGAAAACAAATCTGTTATGACAGTCTCTGGCGAATTAGATTTACAAATCTGTTATGACAGTCTCTGGCGAATTAGATTTACAAATCTGTTATGACAGTCTCTGGCGAATTAGATTTACAAATCTGTTATGACAGTCTCTGGCGAATTAGATTTACAAACCTGTTATGACAGTCTCTGGCGAATTAGATTTACAAATCTCTTATGACAGTCTCTGGCGAATTAGATTTACAAATCTCTTATGACAGTCTCTGGCGAATTAGATTTACAAATCTCTTATGACAGTCTCTGGCGAATTAGATTTACAAATCTCTTATGACAGTCTCTGGCGAATTAGATTTACAAATCTCTTATGACAGTCTCTGGCGAATTTGATTTTACATTTTTTTTCACAAGAATTCTTCATTTCTATTACTTCCGGTTTCTATACATAAAATATTAAAATATGATAAGAACAAGTGTGTCAGAATGGAAAAAAAAAACACTGAAAAATTTATCATTTTCAAACACAGAAACGCAAACCAAGTAGACTTACACTACTTACATTCAGCAAGTATGTTACACTTACACTACCTAAAGTCAGCAACTATGCAATACTTGTACTAATTAGATACAGAAACTATGCTACACTTGTACTAATTAGATACAGAAACTATGCAATACTTGTACTAATTAGATGCAGGATGTATACTATACTACCTATGTTTTATCAAAATATGCTGTGAATTCATTAAACGTGTTTCATTGTATGACTAAGAAGTGTGACTCATCTGTCACAAAAATATTGCTTCATGTGTGACTTTGACCCAGTAAAAGCATTCTTGTCACTGTCAACACTCTGTCATTGCCAGGTGGTTAGGGTGCTCGACTCGTAATCTGAAATTGAAAACAAACAAATGCTATCAATGATGACTTGTCTAGTCCTGCTGTGAATAGAATACTTCTCATTGAATGTTCGTTATACTGTCTGAACACTGAGGCGCCATGGTACAGCTACAGTCAGTATATTAAAGTTTGTTTATCTGCATACTGGCCGATGTACAGGTTTCTGACCATTTGTAGACTGAGACGCCATGGTGCAACTGTGACCAATCTCGTAAGGCCTGTTTGTCACTATCTGTACATTTAGAACACCCTAGATCAGCTGGAGACATCTGATTAATTCAGTTTTGAGCATATTTCATACGACTACAGCTAATATGAATTGACAAATATACTGTGGTCATGTTCTTGTGTTATTCATGATGGTCTATTTTGTTCAGGTGTATGACCAACCTTATAGTTCCTTATAAATGCTGACAAGGCCCGTTTTAGTCAATTTCAACCCCCTACTGTAAGTGTCCAGCTTCCGTTCATCGGACGGTTTATTCAAGTGGTTTTAGACAGTTTGGACCATTTTAGGCTGAACAATCCATTTCAAAGTGACAAATTAGAGAAAATAAAGAAGTCAATGGATATTTCGTATCAGCTAATTGGTCAAGCAGTTGCATTTCAGTACACTTGACTGATAGTTGGATACCTGATTTGCGTAAAAATAAACATAGTAATCACTGACATTATTTGATAACACTGGTTTTGCTTCATCGTAGCTATAACTTAATAATTTTTAAATGTACGTTAAACGTTTTGTGCAGAACACTTTTGTTATATGCAGACACTTCCTTTCCATTTAGGCCAGTTTTTATGCGTGGTTATCGTGAGAGACTTTGGATCCAATGGGCCATGATTCATATTCTGTTGAAGAGAAGTGTACTTTGTACTGTGGGGTCGTGTATATTACAAGAGTAATGACCAAAGCTGAGTTTAGTATAACATTAGTTACAGAGACAGCTATCTGAGTTTAGTATCACATTAGTTACAGAGACAGCTATCTGAGTTTAGTATCACATTAGTTACAGAGACGGCTATCTGAGTTTAGTATCACATTAGTTACAGAGACAGCTATCTGAGTTTAGTATAACATTAGTTACAGAGGCAGCTATCTGAGTTTAGTATCACATTAGTTACAGAGGCAGCTATCTGAGTTTAGTATCACATTAGTTACAGAGACAGCTATCTGAGTTTAGTATCACATTAGTTACAGAGGCAGCTGAGTTTAGTATAACATTAGTTACAGAGGAAGCTAGCTGAGTTTAGTATCACATTAGTTACAGAGGCAGCTGAGTTTAGTATAACATTAGTTACAGAGGCAGCTATCTGAGTTTAGTATAACATTAGTTACAGAGGAAGCTAGCTGAGTTTAGTATCACATTAGTTACAGAGACAGCTATCTGAGTTTAGTATAACATTAGTTACAGAGACAGCAATCTGAGTTTAGTATAACATTAGTTACAGAGGCAGCTATCTGAGTTTAGTATCACATTAATTACAGAGGCAGCTATCTGAGTTTAGTATCACATTAGTTACAGAGGCAGCTATCTGAGTTTAGTATCACATTAGTTACAGAGACAGCTATCTGAGTTTAGTATCACATTAGTTACAGAGGCAGCTGAGTTTAGTATAACATTAGTTACAGAGGCAGCTATCTGAGTTTAGTATCACATTATTTACAGAGGCAGCTGTCTGAGTTTAGTATCACATTAGTTACAGAGGCAGCTATCTGAGATTAGTATCACATTAGTTACAGAGACAGCTATCTGAGTTTAGTATAACATTAGTTACAGAGACAGCTATCTGAGTTTAGTATAACATTAGTTACAGAGACAGCTATCTGAGTTTAGTATCACATTAATTACAGAGGCAGCTATCTGAGTTTAGTATAACATTAGTTACAGAGGCAGCTATCTGAGTTTAGTATAACATTAGTTACAGAGGCAGCTATCTGATTTTAGTATCACATTAGTTACAGAGGCAGCTATCTGAGTTTAGTATCACATTAGTTACAGAGGCAGCTATCTGAGTTTAGTATCACATTAGTTACAGAGACAGCTATCTGAGTTTAGTATCACATTAGTTACAGAGGCAGCTGAGTTTAGTATAACATTAGTTACAGAGGCAGCTATCTGAGTTTAGTATCACATTAGTTACAGAGGCAGCTGAGTTTAGTATAACATTAGTTACAGAGGCAGCTATCTGAGTTTAGTATAACATTAGTTACAGAGACAGCTATCTGAGTTTAGTATCACATTAGTTACAGAGGCAGCTATCTGAGTTTAGTATAACATTAGTTACAGAGGCAGCTATCTGAGTTTAGCATCTTATTAGTTACACAGTTGACGGAGGCAGCTATCTGAGTGTAGCATCACATTAGTTACACAGTTGACGGAGGCAGCTATCTGAGTTTAGCATCACATTAGTTCCACAGTTGGTGGAGGCAGCTATCTGAGTTTAGTATCACATTAGTTACACAGTTGGTGGAGGCAGCTATCTGAGATTAGTATCACATTAGTTCCACAGTTGGCGGAGGCAGCTATCTGAGTTTAGTATCACATTAGTTACAGCTATCTGAGTTTTCTGGAGAAATGAAATAAAAGAAAGTGAGAGTATGAATATTATTAGATCAACAGTTTATAATCTGTCTCGAGCAGTTAAGTTCTGAAAGTCGTTCAGAGTAATCAGCACCACAACTGTTTGACTATCTTATGATGAGTGAAAGGCTGTGGTCTAAACTTTTAAATTAATTCTTCCAGATTGGGGTTTTCCTTACTTAAATATAGTTTTTGACTCACGTAATCTAAGCGTTATGAGATACGTCACTAGGAAGTGTACATGGAATGCAAATATCATTGACTGAGAATCCATATAATAGACATATCTAGTATGACATTGCAAAATCTAAGTTTGTATTTGTAATCTGAACGGTGCCTCATGCAACGCATAGGCTAAAATGTACTAACCAAAAATGCTTATAATAATATAATATAATATAATATAATATAATATAATATAATATAATATAATATAATATAATATAATATAATATAATATAATATAATATAATATAATATAATATCACATAACATAACATAACATAACATAACATAACATAACATAACATAACATAACATAACATAACATAATATAATATAATATAATATAATATATAATTAAGTAAAGAGTAATCTGTGGAAACAGCTGCTTAATGTGAAGCTACTTTCAATCAATAACGAAACTGACTGTTACAATTATTGCACCTCCGCATATAAAAGCGTGGAATGTGTTCAGGAGGATACCACGAGCTCAAACCTTGAATCTTTAGATCTACAACCTAGATTTCAAGCACCAAAGTTTTGAAATTCTAAAACAAATAAAGGACGTAGGGAGTTTTATTACATTTGAAACTACTAAGTTAAAAATATTCTCATATTGAATCAAAAACAAGAAACAAAAATGTATAGAAAGTATTTATTAACGTCAATTAACAAGTTTCATGAAGCCAGAAGAAATTATAATAATTGTACCCCCAATATATATATACATGTATATATAATTGGGGAGCAAAAATTAGAAATTAATTTTAAAATATTTTTATGACTTTATAAAAAAATACAAGTGTTAAGGAAATTCATACCAAAATAAAGACAGAAATTCATGAGTTTTAATAATAATTTTTGTTTGCGAATTGTTTGAGATTAGTTAATGTTGTCGTGTACACCAGATCGAACTGAACTCTTCTATTGGTATTTACACAATAGTATTATTTGTATTACAAACATGATATGAGCACCACATAACTGAGGTTCCTCACGTTATTAATATAAATTTGTTTGGGTTTTTCAACATTATGAAAAGTCTATATTCTCTTCATACAATAACTGCAATGCAAAATATATGAAAGAAGGAATAAAATATTAATAAAACACGTTTCAGTAAAACGATCAAACAATAATAGGACACTACATTACGATAATATATCGGATGCGACATAATCATTTCTCACAATACAGCAAAACAATTAGAAAGACATGTTGCTATATCATAAGCTAAAAATATTGGACATCTTTAAATAAGATTGTTTTTTTTTTTTAATTTCGCGCAAAGATACTCGAGGGCTATCTGTACTAGCCGTCCCTAATTTAGCAGTGTAAGACTAGAGGGAAGGCACCTAGTCATCACCACCCACCGCCAACTCTTGGGCTACTCTTTTACCAACGAATAGTGGGATTGACCGTCACATTATAACGCCCCCACGGCTGAAAGGGCGAGCATGTTTGGCGCGACGGGAATACGAACTCGCGACCCTCAGATTACAAGTCGAACGCCTTAACCAACCTGGCCATGCCGCGCCATCTTTCAACAAGATCTCACAGAACAGTGAAAGAACAAGAAAGACATGTTGCTATATCATAAGATGAAATACTAGATATCTCATACAATATCAGCCAATGAGAAAAACTGAACGCTACATTATCAAACAACTGATATTCAGTCGTTAAAAATAGTGAAACAATCACAGGAAAAACAAAACACAAGAAGACTTATCGCTACATAGTTAGCTAATGTATAGTGAAACAATCACAAAGACTTCTTACAGGCTATAGTAACAGATGTCTCACTAATCAGGTTTTAAATATTGAGAAAATCAAAAAAGTTTTGTTGGTACATAATAAACTGAGTTATCAGACAGTTTTCACAGACCAACGAAACAATAACATAAACTGCCTAATACATAATATACTAAAACAATAACATAAACTGGCTGATACATAATATACTAAAACATTTGATTTTCCTCAGTCAATTCTCAAAGACTACTGAAACAATTAGAAAGACTTGTTGTTACGTGATAAGCTAAAGAAACGGATGTCTCTCACACTAGTGAAACAGTCAGAAATACTTGTTACGTGATAAGCTAAAGTAATGTATGTCTCACACACTAGTGAAACAGTCAGAAATACTTGTTACGTGATAAGCTAAAGTAATGTATGTCTCACACACTAGTGAAACAGTCAGAAATACTTGTTATGTGATAAGCTAAAGTAACGTATGTCTCACACACTAGTGAAACAGTCAGAAATACTTGTTGTTATGTGACAAGCTAAAGTAATATATGTCTTACACACTAGTGAAACAGTTAGGAATACTTGTTGTTACGTGATAAGCTAAAGTAATGTATGTCTCACACACTAGTGAAACAGTTAGGAATACTTGTTGTTACGTGATAAGCTAAAGTAATGTATGTCTCACACACTAGTGAAACAGTTAGGAATACTTGTTGTTATGTGACAAGCTAAAGTAATGTATGTCTCACACACTAGTGAAATAGTCAGAAATACTTGTTGTTATGTGACAAGCTAAAGTAATGTATGTCTCACACACTAGTGAAACAGTCAGGAATACTTGTTGTTATGTGATAAGCTAAAGTAATGTATGGCTCACACACTAGTGAAACAGTCAGAAATACTTGTTGTTACGTGATAAGCTAAAGTAATGTATGTCTCACACACTAGTGAAACAGTCAGAAATACTTGTTGTTACGTGATAAGCTAAAGTAATGTATGTCTCACACACTAGTGAAACAGTCAGAAATACTTGTTGTTATGTGACAAGCTAAAGCAATGTATGTCTCACACACCAGTGAAACAGTTAGGAATACTTGTTGTTATGTGACAAGCTAAAGTAATGTATGTCTCACACACTAGTGAAACAGTTAGGAATACTTGTTGTTATGTGATAAGCTAAAGTGATGTATGTCTTACACACTAGTGAAACAGTCAGAAATACTTGTTGTTACGTGATAAGCTAAAGTAATATATGTCTCACACACTAGTGAAACAGTTAGGAATACTTGTTGTTATGTGACAAGCTAAAGTAATGTATGTCTCACACACTAGTGAAACAGTTAGGAATACTTGTTGTTATGTGATAAGCTAAAGTAATGTATGTCTCACACACTAGTGAAACAGTCAGAAATACTTGTTGTTATGTGACAAGCTAAAGTAATGTATGTCTCACACACTAGTGAAATAGTCAGAAATACTTGTTGTTATGTGATAAGCTAAAGTAATGTATGTCTCACACACTAGTGAAACAGTCAGAAATACTTGTTACGTGATAAGCTAAAGTAATGTATGTCTCACACACTAGTGAAACAGTCAGAAATACTTGTTGTTACGTGATAAGCTAAAGTAATGTATGTCTCACACACTAGTGAAACAGTCAGAAATACTTGTTATGTGATAAGCTAAAGTAACGTATGTCTCACACACTAGTGAAACAGTCAGAAATACTTGTTGTTACGTGATAAGCTAAAGTAATGTATGTCTTACACACTAGTGAAACAGTTAGGAATACTTGTTACGTGATAAGCTAAAGTAATGTATGTCTCGCACACTAGTGAAACAGTTAGGAATACTTGTTGTTATGTGACAAGCTAAAGTAATATATGTCTTACACACTAGTGAAACAGTTAGGAATACTTGTTGTTACGTGATAAGCTAAAGTAATGTATGTCTCACACACTAGTGAAACAGTTAGGAATACTTGTTGTTATGTGATAAGCTAAAAGTAATGTATGTCTTACACACTAGTGAAACAGTTAGGAATACTTGTTGTTACGTGATAAGCTAAAGTAATGTATGTCTCACACACTAGTGAAACAGTTAGGAATACTTGTTGTTATGTGATAAGCTAAAGTAATGTATGTCTTACACACTAGTGAAACAGTCAGAAATACTTGTTGTTACGTGATAAGCTAAAGTAATGTATGTCTCACACACTAGTGAAACAGTTAGGAATACTTGTTGTTATGTGACAAGCTAAAGTAATGTATGTCTCACACACTAGTGAAACAGTTAGGAATACTTGTTGTTATGTGATAAGCTAAAGTAATGTATGTCTCACACACCAGTGAAATAGTCAGAAATAATTTGTTGTTATGTGACAAGCTAAAGTAATGTATGTCTCACACACTAGTGAAACAGTCAGGAATACTTGTTGTTATGTGATAAGCTAAAGTAATGTATGGCTCACACACTAGTGAAACAGTCAGAAATACTTGTTGTTACGTGATAAGCTAAAGTAATGTATGTCTCACACACTAGTGAAACAGTCAGAAATAACTTGTTGTTACGTGATAAGCTAAAGTAATGTATGTCTTACACACCAGTGAAACAGTCAGAAATACTTGTTGTTATGTGACAAGCTAAAGTAATGTATGTCTCACACACCAGTGAAACAGTTAGGAATACTTGTTGTTATGTGATAAGCTAAAGTAATGTATGTCCTCACACACTAGTGAAACAGTTAGGAATACTTGTTGTTATGTGACAAGCTAAAGTAATGTATGTCTCACACACTAGTGAAACAGTTAGGAATACTTGTTGTTATGTGATAAGCTAAAGTGATGTATGTCTTACACACTAGTGAAACAGTCAGAAATACTTGTTGTTACGTGATAAGCTAAAGTAATATATGTCTCACACACTAGTGAAACAGTTAGGAATACTTGTTGTTATGTGACAAGCTAAAGTAATGTATGTCTCACACACTAGTGAAACAGTTAGGAATACTTGTTGTTATGTGATAAGCCAAAGTAATGTATGTCTTACACACTAGTGAAATAGTCAGAAATACTTGTTGTTATGTGATAAGCTAAAGTAATGTATGTCTCACACACTAGTGAAACAGTTAGGAATACTTGTTCTCACGTGATAAATTAAAGTAACGGATGTCTTACACACTAGTGAAACAGTCAGAAATACTTGTTGTTACGTGATAAGCTAAAGTAATGTATGTCTCGCACACTAGTGAAACAGTCAGAAATACTTGTTGTTATGTGACAAGCTAAAGTAATATATGTCTTACACACTAGTGAAACAGTTAGGAATACTTGTTGTTACGTGATAAGCTAAAGTAATGTATGTCTTACACACTAGTGAAACAGTCAGAAATACTTGTTGTTATGTGACAAGCTAAAGTAATGTATGTCTCACACACTAGTGAAACAGTTAGGAATACTTGTTGTTATGTGATAAGCTAAAGTAATGTATGTCTCACACACTAGTGAAACAGTTAGGAATACTTGTTCTCACGTGATAAATTAAAGTAACGGATGTCTTACACACTAGTGAAACAGTCAGAAATACTTGTTGTTACGTGATAAGCTAAAGTAATGTATGTCTCACACACCAGTGAAACAGTTAGGAATACTTGTTGTTATGTGATAAGCTAAAGTAATGGATGTCTTACACACTAGTGAAACAGTTAGGAATACTTGTTCTTACGTGATAAATTAAAGTAACGGATGTCTCACACACTAGTGAAACAGTCAGAAATACTTGTTGTTACGTGATAAGCTAAAGTAATGGATGTCTTACACACTAGTGAAACAGTCAGAAATACTTGTTGTTACGTGATAAGCTAAAGTAATGTATGTCTCACACACCAGTGAAACAATCAGGAAGGCTTGTTGTTACGTGATAAGCTAAAGTAATGGATGTCTTACACACTAGTGAAACAGTTAGGAATACTTGTTGTTATGTGATAAGCTAAAGTAACGGATGTCTCACACACCAGTGAAACAATCAGGAAGGCTTGTTGTTACGTGATAAGCTAAAGTAATGTATGTCTCACACACTAGTGAAACAGTCAGAAATACTTGTTGTTACGTGATAAGCTAAAGTAAGGATGTCTCACACACTAGTGAAATAATTAGAAGGAATTTTTGCTACGTGATAAGCTAAACTAACAGATGTCTCACAGACGAGTGAAACAATCAGGAAAAAAAAACAACTGATATCTAACTGATGAACAAAATTATCAAACAATTCATTAACATTTCTTGCCAACTATCGAAACAGTATAAAATACTTGTTGCTACATGTCACCGAAGTCATTTCTCACAGAGTAGTGAAACTATCAGAGAGACACGTACTGCATGACAAGCTAATATATCAAATGTATCACAACCAGTTATCACAAAAATAATAAAGTGATCATTTCTTGTTATTTGAAAATATAAATTACTGATTGTGTCACGACCAGTTCTATGAAATAACAAATTAGTCACGTGTAGAAAATGTCCTGTCGTTTTTAAAGATAACAAAAAGCGTAAAATAGCAACTATAATAAGCCTAGACTAAAATACAAATAATATACACTAATAGTACGGTCCGGTGTATATTGTATGTCTGTGTAAATATTTCATTGGTGTTGGATGGCTGTTAACCAAAGCTGATACAGTAGTTCATTAGGTGCATAGGGGGAGGATCATACAAATTTTGAGTTTCTTACGAGTGTTTTTGTGTTTGTTTTTTATCACTACTTAACCCCTATTGATTGAACTTCACCAAATTTGGCATGAAGCCTCGTGAAGTCCATGTGAAAATAAATGCAAGCTTGCAGTTTTACATTTTGTGTTTTGCAGTTTTTATGGGCGTTTTGAGGAAGCAGCTTTTCATATCCTTAGATATTTTCATACCCTAAGATACACTTTCATTGATCATGAATTTAAATAACTTCCGTCCAGGGCACGAGTACTTCACCAGGTCAATAACAATATTACTATCTATACTATAGACTTTATGGTACAATATTGTTGCCCAAACCACAATTCTTATATTGGCACAATAATGTATTTATAGTGTTTTTTTTTTAATTGTGTTTTTAAGTGAAATATGTGACTTGGAAATATTAATTTTCGACAATTTCTTGTCACGTGATGGCTCTGTGTTATATTTCTTACAACCTAGCCCGGCATGATCAGGTGGTTAAGGCACTCGACTCACAATTTGAGGGTCACGGGTTCGAATCCCCGTCACACTAAACATGCTTGCCCTTTCAGCCGCGTGGGCATCATAAAGTGACAGTCAATGCCAGTATTCGTTGGTAAACGAGTAGCCCAAGAGTTGGCGGTGGGTGGTGATGACTAGCTGCCTTTCCTCTAGTCTATCACTGCTAAATTAGGAACGAATAGCGCAGATAACCCTCGTGTAGATTTACACAAAAACAAACAAACTTCTCTCAGCTATAGAGACGCTGTGCTGACGTTGTTAGCACGAGTTAGCGTTCATAGCAAGAAACAAAGAGATACAAGTAAACATAAATAGATACATATGATGAACATCGCTGTCAAGTTGCTGTAAATGTCTCCATGATATATACTCTGTATAACATTATTTTGTTACTAAACATTATCCAGCATGAGTTTTATTTCTATTTTATTCAAAACTAGGCAAAAACTTAATATATCATTAAAGGGAAAAACTATCAGTCTTATCATGTAGGAATAGTGCAGTAATTAACAAAACGTTACTCACTTAATGTTTCATACACTTGTGTTTTGGTTGCTTATCATGTAGTTTACTACAGCCTTCACTACACGCGATCAACAAAGTTTTTCGTACAATTCGGTAAGATAGGCACACATATTTAAGATGGAAAAGACAAAACGAAACGAAATGCAAGCATTAGACAAGAAGATACACTACTATTTAAATTATACATTTAATCAGCTCTTAATAATTAAACCATTTGGCTAAAATTCGTAAAACGAATGCTAATGTTATAAGAACAGGAGTGTATAATTTGTGCATGTGTTTACACGGGTTTCAAATATGTACTCAACTATTAAGAGCCCTCTATCAATTTTTATCATGTGTTTTACCAACGACAGTTTCTTTGTTGCCATTATAAAATCCAGTTCTTCCTGAAATGTTGCCAAGTGACAGTGATTTCTACATATTGTTGGCCTAAGGGAAAGATCTGTGAGTTGCTAGGTGCCCCTAGTAAATGTTAATTACAAAACACCGAGTTAAGGAATTATTATTTTCCTTGAACTAGATTTGAATTTTTAATCGTGAAAAGAAACTTAAAAGAACCTTAGGATGCCAAAATAAGTTACAACTCGAGAGTTAGAACTTCGAAAACTAACTTCGAGTTTGGAACATTTATGAAGTGATAAAACTTCAATAAAGACGGAACTGTATTGAAACAAACAAGTTCCCCATAAATATGACCGTTGTAAACCAATTTGGCCTGGCATAGTTTAGTGATTAGGGTGCTCGACTCGCAATCTGCACGTTACAGGTTCGTATACCACCACCAACAATTCTCGCTCTTTTAGGCGTGGGGCATTATAATATATCAATCAATCCAACTATTCGTTGTTAAAGAGTATCCCAAGAGTTGACGGTCAGTGGGGTAGACTTATTGCTTGCCCTCTCGTGTTTCACTTTTAAATTAGGAACATATATTCAAAACAGCTCTCGGATAGCTTCGCGTGAAATTCAACAAAAACAAAACAATAGAAACATTTCTGCTGTAAATATCCTTACATATCTAGAATTATTAAACATTACTCTCACCTCACTGGCCTGACGATGTTAGGTATGAGCATCGAATTATATTTTATTTGTAGACGGCGGATTAACAAACAGTTTTGGAACTGGCGGCGGGTTTCGTCTTATAACTGCAAGATCACGTGAAAAGTGTGCACTTTAGTGTTAGAGATTCAACTCTGTGAATTCTCGTTTGTCAGGTTTATGTCGTCATTAAACCATTCTGGTGCACAGAGTTAACATTCTTCTTTCGTCTTGGCACAGTCCAGAAAGGTAACGCGACCTAGAACGTTTCGAGTTTTACATGACATAGTTTTACGACTCTAATAACTTCTACCCGAGGAACTTGTTTTCTATTTCCGAATGTCTTTGTTGAGTTTATAAGAAGACGACCATACAGCTAATATGATACCGTTAATGGTCGTTTTGCTTGTGTAGAACATTATTAGGAGGATAAAGTAATGATTGTTAAATTCCACTATCAAGACTGTAGACTTTTCGAATCAAACCCTATTCATCGTTATGCTGAATAAAGTAAGTGATTAGATTGTTTAGAATACATAACGATGAAAAGAATGACGTATGTTAGTACTATAAAATATAGTTTTAATGAAGTGAATACTCCAGTTGACGCTAAGCCTTTTCACATCTGGAACAAACGTAAGAGAGAATAACAAAATGTTTACAAACAACGTTATTATGTGGGATAATTTTATATTGTAACAGATATTTTAGCACTTAAATAATGTTTCTTTACCACCGAGATAAACTGTATTAAGTAATTTGCGTTATACAACATAACTTTTACCTTTCATTTCTATTTATTATAATACATTTTTCTACAGCGTCCATCATTATAAACTAGAATTTAAGGGATGCCACAGATTTTTTTTTTTTTTTACACAGCTTCATATGTTTGATTGTTGCACGTGAAACATAAACATTATAGTCTAAGAAACTACCACTAGGCGGCTCTGGAATCAGGTGATAAATAGAACTCATAAATATTTTCAAACTGAACTAACAAGTCTTATTTATAATATTTTTCCAATTTAGTCTAACGCGGGAAGCGGATTCTTCTTTACAAATAGAATATATTAATAAATTGTTGAAAGTGCTGCTAGAAAAGTTAAAACTTAGGATTTAGCCGATCTTTATAAACATTCTAACAAATCGCTTAACATTAATTCTCTATATAAAACTTTCTATTATTTCCGTATAAATCTCTACATGATGCACAATGGACACGTATTACAATAATTTTTTTTTGCCTATTTTTTCGTAAGGTGTTTCATGTTGTCCACACAGGTAACACTGAGAATAAAATAAGTACAATGAATTTCTTGGGGATTTCAAAAACGGAGTTTATAACATGTAGAACATATCAGTTGCTTAGCCTAAGACATTGGATTTGTCCTTTGTTCATTTTTGTGTGTATTTTTCTAGGAAGATTTGGCAGTGTTCCGTGAAACGTCTTTGCAACGTAAATCTGATGGAGTTATTGCTAACCAGTTGCTGTGCACTTTTCTTCTCATTGTTGATGTTGGAAAGAGTGTATTGAGCTATGCAGTGGTGTACCACAGCGGGGGTCAGTACCCTTTGCCGCAAACGGTAATAATCACTGTCATCGAAGCTCTGAAATGTTTGATGGTCACACTTATCCACCTAGTCAAAACCAAGTCCCTGTGGAACCTTCAACCATCTTTGCTCTTTTTGTTTCCATCTTTGGTTTATGCTGTCACCAATAATATTTTTTTCTACGCCTTAACCTATGTAACACCAGCCGTGTGGATAGTACTGATACAGGGTAAAGTCGTCTGCACGCTCCTCATCTACAGGTCAGGTTTTCATTATTATTAAAGGAGAATAACATCATAGCGTGTTTCATATTTTATTGAACTCTATAGTTTTAATAGTCATTCATCTATATCAGGAAGGAAGGCTTCTCTTTCTACCCGTAACGTCCATTGTTAGGTCCATATGAGATTTACGATGAATAAACTTTTATTAATTTAGAATAAGTGGCAAGCAATACTGCATTTTTGAAACATCATGAAATAAAGGAATATCATCGAGAACAGCCGAAAGATGATCTACTTTTTAATAAAAATATAGCAAACGACAAACTTACATTGTTTTAAACATATTTTTGTCAGAGTCAATCTTATACTATTTTAAATATTCACCTATCCGATACAAACTTGCACTGTTTTAAACACACCTCTATCAGATACATAACATATACTGTTTTAAACATACCTCTATCAGATACATAACATATACTGTTTTAAACACACCTCTATCAGATGCATAACATATACTGTTTTAAACATACCTCTATCAGATGCATAACATATACTGTTTTAAACACACCTCTATCAGATGCATAACATATACTGTTTTAAACACACCTCTATCAGATACATAACATATACTGTTTTAAACATACCTCTATCAGATACATAACATATACTGTTTTAAACACACCTCTATCAGATGCATAACATATACTGTTTTGAACACACCTCTATCAGATGCATAACATATACTGTTTTGAACACACTTCTATCAGATGCATAACATATACTGTTTTAAACACACCTCTATCAGATACATAACATATACTGTTTTGAACACACCTCTATCAGATACATAACATATACTGTTTTGAACACGCCTCTATCAGATACATAACATATACTGTTTTAAACATACCTCTATCAGATACATAACATATACTGTTTTAAACACACCTCCATCAGATGCATAACATATACTGTTTTAAACACGCCTCTATCAGATACAAAACATATACTGTTTTAAACACACCTCTATCAGATACATGACATATACTGTTTTAAACACATTCCTATCAGATGCATAACATATACTGTTTTAAATACACCTCTATCAGATGCATAACATATACTGTTTTAAACACGCCTCTATCAGATACAAAACATATACTGTTTTAAACACGCCTCTATCAGATGCATAGCATATACTGTTTTGAACACACCTCTATCAGATGCATAACATATACTGTTTTGAACACACTTCTATCAGATGCATAACATATACTGTTTTAAACATACCTCTATCAGATACATAACATATACTGTTTTAAACACATTCCTATCAGATGCATAACATATACTGTTTTGAACACACCTCTATCAGATGCATAACATATACTGTTTTAAACACATTCCTATCAGATGCATAACATATACTGTTTTAAACACACCTCTATCAGATGCATAACATATACTGTTTTGAACACACCTCTATCAGATACATAACATATACTGTTTTAAACACGCCTCTATCAGATACAAAACATATACTGTTTTAAACACGCCTCTATCAGATGCATAGCATATACTGTTTTAAACACACCTCTATCAGATACATAACATATACTGTTTTAAACATATCTCTATCAGATACATAACATATACTGTTTTAAACATACCCTTATCAGATCCTTTAGCACTTAAATACAATCAAAATACAAAGAAAGTAAATTTAATGATTCTTTTTACAAGCAATGAATGAAGAAACGTGGTTGAGTGATATCGAGTGACAAGTTTATATTTTTAGAATATCCATCGATTTGTAATATTCTGAAAACACTAATCCTTGGCGTTATTAATAAAAACTTTGATAATTATTATTTTTCAATTGATTTGAAATCACTATTTTGGGATTAATTAAAGAAAAAGTTATCAACTTTAATTTCGAACCAATTCTATTATGATTGATTCTAATCTCGGTTAAAGTAAATAAAGTTCCAAATGCTAAGTATTATTACAATTCTTGTTCGTAAATCCATTGAAATAATATTGAATATTAATTATCTATTACGCATCCACTTATATAAATAAAACAAATAAATTAAGTTAGCTCCGCACTTATTTCATGTAATAAATGTTTAAAGAAAGAAATATAGCATGTTAAGTTTACAATTTTTTAAAATTGAAGTACATTTTCTGGATTTCTAATAACGTAAAAAGTATTAAGAATTATAGAGAACTAACAAATATATGAGTATGTGCACGTAATATGGAAATCTGAAACTTCATCGCTAAACTTTAAAGTAGTTTTGAAATTTCACAACTTGTGTGAAGTTATTTTATAAATTAGCACATCATTCTTATCAGTTTAAAAATCTTTGATGATTTGAAGAAAATGTGTACCTTCTGTATAAAAATTTTTATTTTGTGCTAGAAAAATTATGTTCATTAAAGTTTTAGAAATTGTTACTTATAGAAATAACAGAGGAAAATGCTTTTCTTCAACAGTAAAATGTAACTTATTATTCAATTTCTATGGTGCATATTGGTGTTGTAAGGTTGCTTACTACTAATATTAAAATATCCTTTAAACACAATATTTCTCTCAGTAGGAATCGGTCAATTTGACCGACCATGTGATCTCTTTGTATTTTTAAAAAATTATTTTTGAATTTGATATTATTAACCTTTAATATAATGAGTATACCTTCATGAAATTTGGTAGGTTTTTGGTAAACATTACAGATCTTTTTGTACACAAATATCAAATATTTTAAAGAAGTATTTTTTCTAAAGTTATTTTGTTAATACATCGAGTATTTCAACACTATTTGTATTGATTAGCCCGTGTGCAAATTGATTTTCATGTTAAGATTAAAAATACGTTTCATCATCTCAAAAATCTCAAATAGCATTTATGTAATCTCTAAAATCTCCTAAATGCATTTTGAATGTTTGTTTTTAGCAAATTTTTATATTTATGTGTTATTTTCTCTACCCTACCTCTATATAAGGCTGGTCAATTTTACCGACATCGTAACTAAAAAAAACAAAAGCTAGATAAATCTAAATCACCTTCTCTTTCTTTCTAGAATGATAATTTGAGATTGTAATTTAAAATTAATTCGTTTATTCTAAGTAGTTTTAAACTCATATTAGTATAAATCTATTATAATTAAATTATTGTGTTTTGTTGCTATTTGAATTGTGTCTAACTAATTAGTACTATTTTCTATTTGATGGCTCTGTAACCAATCAGAATTGAAGTCTATACAAATTATCGTTTGTTTGAACAATGACGATTTTATAGTGAGTAATTTAAGTTTAATTTTATACTTTTTGAAGAATTGGTAGAAATGTGTCACACTAGAGGAAATGCAGGATTTTTAAAAAAAATATTGCAATGTAGAATTAAGAACTTTACATTTCTATCCTTTTAAAATGTGGATTACTAGCTAAGAATTTATGTTGTACTAATTGGTATAATGTAACCTAAAAGTAGTTTAATAAAATTTTGAATGTAAGCAATTGAAACCTCGAGACATGCAGCAAATTATGCTAGGGTGGATAGAGATATGTGCAATAGAAGTTGAAAAGTTACGGTTTCTGTTTTAGTGGAACGCTTCTGAAGAAGCTGTAAACGAAACGTTGAACGTCCAATTAAAGAAAAATATCAAGTTTTATGCTATAATGTCACAGGTTAATTTACTAGTATTAAAATGTGACTGCTTATGTAAATGTCAGAAAAGTATTATTTTCCTCTCCATACAATTTAAGTACTTGTAGAAGTAATAGGAAAATATTCCTCTCTTAACAAAAGGATGTAGCTATTTGTATAAAAACTGGAAATAACTATTTATGGGTTTGGTTGTAAAAGTATATAAAACGTAAATAAATACCTATATGAGTGTTGTGAAAATAATATTTGTATATTTCGTGAAATACAATCAAGTGGTAAAGCATTCATATAATCCTTAGTCTGATTCATTTCTACAAACAAGATTAATTATAAAAGGCTTGAAATATTGAAATACTTACATCATAACTGTAATTAAACATGTTAATAGCTAGAATTATTACTAAACTATAGTAATCGTTACGGTGTAACATTTCAGATTATGTTTCCGTAAAGACGTGACTGTTGCTCAATGGGTGGCTGCAACTCTGATAAGTTTTGCTATTGCTTTGAGTCAGTTTCGTAGCCTAACAGTGGAAGGTGCTTCAGTGCCACTTCTTGCAGTATCCCTTAGCATTATTAACAGTTTATTGGCTGCTGTTGTGTCTGTGTACACTGAGGTAAGAACAGCTGTGAGCTTCTGCTGTGCATACTGATTTGTTTATATACAATAAAATAAGTAAATAAAAGTATATAAAGGTAGAAAAAAAGGATTCACACGAAATGGGGTAAACTGGACAAAATAACATAAATGCGAAACGATATATATACTCTTCAAAACAAGAAACGCAAAATGAATATTTTTTGTATTTTAAAGAGAAAATATGTAATTACATTACAAGCTCAGAGTATGTGATGTTACACGTGTTAAGGCACTGAATGTCAGACCAAAATGACAATACAAGTTGTGCACTTTGAAAACGGAGGAAAACATCGGATTTTTCGCCAAAACGCATGCGTGTCCAATAAATTTGTTTGAGAGATCTGCATGTTCTGCAAGTGCAACATGTGCAAAATCCCTATAAAAGTGACGGGTTCTCGGTTTCCATAGCTCATTGTTAAGCCACCGACACGCAATACAGTTACGCCAAGACTGAGTGAAGCACAACGCAACAACGCCATTGGTCGCTTGGAAGCAGGTGAATCTCGATCAGATGTTGCCAGAGCTGTGAATGTCCACCCAAGCACCATCACAAGGCTATGGAATCGTCACCAACAACATGGATCAACTCGTGACCGTCGACGATCTGGCAGACCTCGTGTGACCACGCCCGTACAAGATCGCTACATCAGCTTACGTCACCTTCGGGATAGGACCACCACTGCGACGTCTACTGCCTCAACCATACCAGGGCTGCGTAGGATTTCCGATCAGACCGTACGCAACCGTGTATGAGATGCAGGAATCCGACCTCGACGTTCAGTCAGAAGCGTCATCCACACCCAGCAACATCGTCAAGCACGGCTGCAGTGGACTCGGGCACATCGGGTATGGCCTCATCGACAATGGAGGCATGTTTGGTTCAGCGATCAATCACGTTTTATGCTTTGTGGGCAGGATGGAAGGACCCGTGTTTACCGTCGCCGAGGTGAACGTTTTGCAGCAAACTGTGTGCAGTAAGTTGACTGTTTTGGTAGTGGCAGAGTCATGATGTGGGCTGCCATCGTCTACAATGCCAGAACAGACCTTTTGCACATTCGAGGGAATCTTACGGCTCAACGAAACGTCGACGAGATTCTTAGGCCTCATGTGCAACCCATCATGGTGAACGTCAACGACGTTTTTCAACATGACAACGCCCGTCCTCACACAGCCCTCTCACCACTGTCTTCTTGAGACACCACAACATCAACGTTCTTCCCTGGCCCTCCAGATCACCAGATTTAAACCCCATCGAACATCTTTGGGACGAGTTGGACCGACGTCTGCGATGGCAACAACCTCAACCGCAGACTCTACCTCAGCTTGCAGCAGCTTTGCAGGCTGAGTGGACAACCATTCCACAGGATGTGATTCGTCATCTCATCGCTTCCATGGGCAGGAGATGCCAAGCAGTTATTGATGCTCACGGGGGGGGCATACTCGTTATTGACGTTGAGTGACGTTAAACTTAAACTAGTGAGCGTGGACTTCGCCTTTGCAGACTTTGGATGTTCAGCAGTGAATGTGCAAAGTTTCACACATGTCATACAGAACTACCCAGAATAAACTTGTTAACAATTTGTCTCATATTTTGCCTTTTGCGTTTCTTTTTTTGAAGAGTATATAATAATGCTTATAGATAAGTTGTTTTGCGTATTAGAACAGAAGGAACAAAAATAAGCGAAACACTTTGAGAATTACTAATTTATCGAATAAGAATTGTGTAGTAGAAAACGAAAGGATAATTGCTGTAGTTTTAAACGATAATTTTCCGCAAAAAAAAAACAACACACCAGAAAATCTTTTCTATTTTTTATTTAATGTTTAATATATTTAATTTTAATATTTGTAATTTATTTCATTGTATTTTATTATATTGTTTATTTTGCATTGCTAATTTAATATAAGGATTTAAAATAGCCTAATCTGGCTGAACTTCGTGAGATGTTATTGGGATTACGGCTGAAAATACCACAGGTACCAAACTGATGAGACAAAGCATAGATATCTGTAGAGATAAGAAAGTTAGAATGGTAGATTTTATCAGCTATAGTAATTAGTGGTTCGATTCTCAGTTGTGAAATATATGTAGTTGCTTAATGTGATCAGAAGCTGATGATAACTGGTTGGACCTAATTTCGAAAGCGAGTCCCTAATCTGGTTGCATATTTGGCTGGATCACACACATGTATTTTCCTACCCTATTGATCAGGAAGACTAGTACATAAAGAATTACAAAAAATACAGCACTTGGCAAAAAATGAGTTCAGATCTAATTTAAAAAGAAGACAGAAAGATTTGTAAAGAAATAACAATAAATCGAATGTAGCTCACAAGTATCAAGATACAATAATATAGAAAAGACATCTGTTTTCTTTCAAGTATCCTAAAATATCTGTGTCCAAAATAAGCAAGTAACTTTACAGAAACAGGGAAAATATAATTCAATATGATGCCACCAGAGGACCATATATTTCCTTATGGTTCACCGGATTGGCTACCAGTGGGCTTCATAGTTTCATTACAGAGGCACTAGAGGATATGATAGTATAATGAGTCATCTTAATGACAAAATAACCACAGTATTAACTGTTATTCTTCGATATGATATTAAATTTTATTTCCTATGTTTTACTGGATATTTCTACTTGTTCATCTCAGGTGAGAAAAGTAAATATCCACTTCTTAACTACGTGTACGTGACTTCGTAGGATTAATAAAACAGAGGTTAGGTACATTGTACTGAAACGGTTTTGGAGCTTCTCGTATGATTGTAATCCATGTAGCCACATTCGTCATGCTGAACGACTGTACATCTTAACAATAGCCCCGAACCATAGTTTCTTTTGCAAAAGGTTCCATCTTATGGCTGTCATGGCCAAAGTACATTATTTCTCTTTAATAGCATTCCATAATTCATTTACTGTATTGGGACTACAGTTTTTCAGCGCCCGTTTCAAGAGTGCGATTGTGCAGAAATCCATAGGCCCTGAAATTCGACGACTTATTTTGTATATCTTCATACGGAATAGCATGAAAACCCGTTTCATTCTACACCTGCTTGAGGCAGGGCAAAAGTTTAATTATAAGTATGACTGAAAGCCTTATCTTGGTGAACACGTGTAGACGAAGTTTTCACACTGACTTTTGTTTTCGTGGATTTTAAAAGTTACGAGACGTTATGCTTTGTTTGCCACAGCTAGAGTACGACTTGTTGCTAGTCTTTAAAAGAACTTGATGCTCTAAGATGATACCATTAATTACCATTAAGCACAATGGATAATTCCGTACTGCAAATACTCAGTCGCTGGCCTGAACACATTTTTCATGATGTGGGTATTCTTATATTTTGGGAGGGAAAAAGATGTTTCTTATACTTTTTTTTCAAAACTGATAAATCATCACCAGCATCACACAACGTACGAAATGCCAAAAAAGTTAAAATTTAGCTCTGATTTATGACATTATACCTCGACTTTTTGTGAGCTGTGACTTTTACATGACTTCATAATTTGATATTTAAAACAATTTAAATATAATGTTGTATTAAATCTTCAGCATGCTTATATTTGGATTATTTAATTAGCCTATGCGTATTTCAATAAAATTGACTCACTTATGCGATACGAAAAGTTGAATTATTTTGAGTGCTTGACCGGGTAAGATCTAATGGTTAGGATGCCAAGTTTGTTACTACGTTATAAAGTTTGTAAGTGACAGCATATCACACTATTTGACTATTTTAACGCAAAACTACATAATGGACTATCTGCCTCTGTTCACTGCAGGGAAACGAACCCCGAATTGTAATATTTAAAGTCGCTTATCTACCGAGAAACCGCTGATTCGTTAAATGTAGTTGTGTTGGAGGAAGAAACTGCTGATTGGTAGTTCGTCTTTTAAAAATGGAGGTGCCTGACACTTCTGGTCACTTGAACAGGCTTTTCGAGCACCCTAGATGTTTACTTCTCGGTAACCGACTTTTTGAAGATGATTATTGATTTGTTCTCATCTAAATTTCTATCAGATACTTTAGGTTTGAAGAGTCTTTGTGTCGTATTAAGTGGTGCTGAGGTAAAGGCTCAAACATACCTGATTTTGAGCCTTCTAGTGGCTCAGAGGTAAGTCTGAAGACATGTAAGGCTAAAAATCCAACTGTCGATAGCAGTAGTGAGCACAAAACAGATAGTCTATTGTGCAGCTTTGCGCTTAACAATAAACAACAACAAAAAACAACACCAAACATGATCGTTCTTTCAGCCGTGGAGGCATTATAATGTGACGGTCAATCCCATTCGTTGGTAAAAGAGAAGCTCAAGAGTTGGCGGCGGGTGGTGATGACTAGTTGCCTTCCCTCTAGTCTTACACAGCTAAATTAAGGACGGCTATCGCAGATAGCCCTCGTGTAACTTTATACGAAATTCAAACAAAAACTAACCATGGTTCTAGAATTTCAGATAGAGTCATGTTCTACTTTCTGCCGAAAATTTTTTTAAATATCACTTCATTCTAAACTAAATAAAACACTTAAATATATAGATATATTGATTTTACATCGATTTTCTTACACTTTAATTTTTTCGATAGTTTAAGGCCGATCGTGTCATAATGATTAACAAGGTGAACCTTTTATATTCCCTTATCGCTAGATCACGAAAAGGAACAACAACAAATCCGACTATTCGGTAAAATAAAGAAACCCAAGAGTTGGAGGTGGGTGAACTTATCTCATTTCTGATTTATCAGTTCAAAATTAGGATTAGCTATAGCTGAGATGAACTTTTAGTAACCTTTCGAAGTAATAAGATCAAAAATGCACACAGTAACTTATTAATAATTTTCATAAGGTAATCTAGGAAGATATCTTCTGACATTATATAAAGTAAATTTAAAATGCTTTCCATATAGCTTAAGATACTTCCCGAATCGGATTTCTAATGATTATTTCACAAACAATGGGCATGTGTTGGCCTTCTTGTAGATTTTCTGGGATTCGGAACTTACGAGTTGGTTTCGAATCCGTGAGATACCGCAAAATATTTTCCCGCAATTTAGGCTGTGGTTGCTTTATAAGAGTGACGGACAAGTCCTTAGCGTGGATATTTAATGGTAGGATGCTCATGACCGTCTGCATTTTCTCTGAACAGTTCTTCAAAATTTGGGACAGCAACAAATAATCTCATCTCTTTTGCTATAAATACAAATACGAGAAGATGGAAAACAAACAAAAGTATAATGTAGTTCATAATTTATTATATGCTTATTTATACACTACTTATAACTCTGATTTATAAATGACTTAAATAAAGTCGGTAATAATTAAACTCATCCTGCTAAGCCTAATCACAAGATAACATTTGTTGTTCATTTAGCTGATGATGTAAGTAACAGCTTGATAACAAAGCTACATGACTGGCTGGCTATCTGATATGAGAAAACAATGTACCAAATCGATAGGCATTAGCTTCAAATTGGACAAAATATGTTCCATAAGGAATAATATAATTATAAACATAGAACCTGCGCTATTCTATTAGATAAATCCTATCGACAAAACAAAATTACATAATTGTTTTGTATAACAAAAATCAAACATAAGAGTATGTACCCGAGCTGCTCGTTTGATTTTTAGACAAAATGCTACTCAATGGGCTATTTGTACTGCGTCCACTACAGATATCAAAATCATTGTGACGTCTACATATATTCCAGCTGTAATTTATAAATAGTGTGTGTGTGTGTGTGTTTTTCATATAGAAAAGCCACATCGGGCTCAGCCCACAGAGGTGAATCGAACCCCTGATTTTAGCGTTGTAAATCCGGAGACATACCGCTGTACTAGCGGGGGCTTATAGATAATAGATAGTAAATCACGTGAATAAAGTTTGAATTACTTTACAGAAAGGTTAAAAACTTAGTGAGAAAAAAAGCATTATTGAATGAAAAATGTAATTGATCAACACATTATGAGGTCCTCCGAGCTAAGAGGTCGAGCGTTTTCAGTGATGGGATCCAAACCCTCATATTGCGCATATGCAGCACCATAACTATCAGGCCATATCGTGCATTTTACCTTTATTAACATATATATTAGTTGAGCAAATGACTCAACTCTAATTATATTACTAATCGTACGAAGTCATCTCCGATTACTTGAAAGACCTAATAAGAACCATCTGATCACAGAAATAGTTATGAAAAAACAATTAAAACTTAAAAGATTTGGTTACTAAAGTTACAATCGAACAAAAATAAATTATAATATGTAATTAGCCGTTACATCCAGTATAAAGTAACCAGAGCATAATGTTATCGCATCGCCTATGGTGGCATCATAAAGAATTATCTCGAGCTTTTCCATATGATGCCTCGTGACAGAGGAAACCAATCAAGGTCAATGCACTGAAGGGGTATAAAAATTACACTTATATTTAATTAGAGATTGTGAAAACACTAAAGCATCAATTTTTGTTTTTTCTTGAATAAGAACAGAAGAGAGGTAGCCAACTGAACAGATCATTGCTTGTTTGTTTGAAAATCTCCTGCGAAGCTACACGAGGACTATCTGTGCTAGCCATCCTTAATTTAGTAGTGTAAGAATAGAGGGAAGGCAGTTTGTCATCACTCCGCACTCTCAGCTCTTGGGCCACTCTTTTACCAACGAATTGACCGACACATTATCTCATGGATAAAAGGGCGAACATGTTTGGTATGACGGGAATTCGAACCCGCGACTCTCACATTGCGAGTGAAGCGCCCTAACCACTTGGTAGAAAAGTAACGCATACATTAATCAAGTTAATTCTATACTCAAATGTATTTAAATATTTACCTCTACACACCAGAAAACTGAAATTTGTACAATAAATGCACTAAATCATCACTTGGGAAACTTCGATTTTTTAATACTATACACAAGTTTCATTAAACTAAGAAGTTTCAGATTAATCTTACATTCAGATGAACATACAACTTAATAGCAAATTTAATTCAGTTGCACAATGCGTTATCTGTACTGTGCTATCCACGGGTATATAACCTGGATCTTTTTACAGATATAAGCCTTCACACTTATCGCTGATTTCTTGATCCCGAATGTGTAAGTTTAATTAGTTTGACACCAAAAGTGAATGATTTTACTCGCATTTTGCTCTTTAAGAAAAGTGAAACAAAAAGAATACTGTAAAAAAATGCATATCTGTCTTTATGTGTTCTTATAGTAACAATAAGATAACAATAAGTTACTTGGACTTGTAAGATGTATAAACAAGATACCAGGCACCGACTTCAACACCCCTTACTAAACATACACTTCTAAAATAAGGAACGGATAGAGGAAAATATTAAATAAAAAATTTTAATCGTAAAAAATTGGCTCAGTAAGTGAAGAAATATGAAAAATAAAATTTACACCAATTAACAGTTTTAGTAATCACTGATGTAAACAGACTAGTGAAATTTATATTGTGTTATTTAAAGTGATGTCAGATAACTTAATGAGATGTGGTGTAAGATTCACGAATAAGAATAAGCAAGCCCACTTTAAACTGTAAATGATGTGAAACTCAATTTAGCCATAAATGATGTAGAAAGGAGTCGAGGGTGGCTACAGATGATGTGTAGAGAAGCTTAATTTAGCCACAAGTGATGTGGAGAAAAGCTCAGTTTAACTATAAATGATATGGAAAGAAGTCCAGTGTGGCTACAAATGATGTAGAAAGGAGTCGAGTGTGGCTACAGATGATGTGTAGAGAAGCTTAATCTAGCCACAAGTGATGAGGAGAAGAGCTAATTTTAACTATAAATGATGTGGAAAGGAGTCCAGTGTGGTTACAAATGATGTAGAAAGGAGTCGAGTGTGGCTACAGATGATGTGTAGAGAAACTAAATTTAGCCACAAGTGATGTGGAGAAGAGCTCAGTTTAACTATAAATGATATGGAAAGAAGTCCAGTGTGGCTACAAATGATGTAGAAAGGAGTCCAGTGTGGCTACAGATGATGTGTAGAGAAGCTTAATTTAGCCACAAGTGATGTGGAGAAGAGCTCAGTTTAACTATAAATGATATGGAAAGGAGTCCAGTGTGGCTAGAAATGATGTAGAAAGGAGTCGAGTGTGGCTACAGATGATGTGTAGAGAAACTTAATTTAGCCACAAGTGATGTGAAGAAGAGCTCAGTTTAACTATAAATGATATGGAAAGAAGTCCAGTGTGGCTACAAATGATGTAGAAAGGAGTCCAGTGTGGCTACAGATGATGTGTAGAGAAGCTTAATTTAGCCACAAGTGATGTGGAGAAGAGCTCAGTTTAACTATAAATGATATGGAAAGGAGTCCAGTGTGGCTAGAAATGATGTAGAAAGGAGTCGAGTGTGGCTACAGATGATGTGTAGAGAAACTTAATTTAGCCACAAGTGATGTGAAGAAGAGCTCAGTTTAACTATAAATGATGTGGAAAGGAGTTCAGTGTGGTTACAGATGATGTGTAGAGAAACTTAATTTAGCCACAAGTGATGTGGAGAAGAGCTCAGTTTAACTATAAATGATATGGAAAGGAGTCCAGTGTGGCTACAAATGATGTAGAAAGGAGTCGAGTGTGGCTACAGATGATGTGTAGAGAAACTTAATTTAGCCACAAGTGATGTGAAGAAGAGCTCAGTTTAACTATAAATGATATGGAAAGGAGTCCAGTGTGGCTACAAATGATGTAGAAAGGAGTCGAGTGTGACTACAGATGATGTGTAGAGAAACTTAATTTAGCCACAAGTGATGTGAAGAAGAGCTCAGTTTAACTATAAATGATGTGGAAAGGAGTTCAGTGTGGTTACAGATGATGTGTAGAGAAACTTAATTTAGCCACAAGTGATGTGGAGAAGAGCTCAGTTTAACTATAAATGATGTGGAAAGGAGTCCAGTGTGGCTACAAATGATGTAGAAAGGAGTCGAGTGTGGCTACAGATGATGTGTAGAGAAACTTAATTTAGCCACAAGTGATGTGAAGAAGAGCTCAGTTTAACTATAAATGATGTGGAAAGGAGTTCAGTGTGGCTACAGATGATGTGTAGAGAAACTTAATTTAGCCACAAGTGATGTGGAGAAGAGCTCAGTTTAACTATAAATGATGTGGAAAGGAGTCCAGTGTGGCTACAAATGATGTGTAGAGAAGCTTAATTTAGCCACAAGTGATGTGGAGAAGAGCTCAGTTTAACTATAAATGATATGGAAAGGAGTCCAGTGTGGCTACAAATGATGTAGAAAGGAGTCGAGTGTGGCTACAGATGATGTGTAGAAAGCTTAATTTAGCCACAAGTGATGTGAAGAAGAGCTCAGTTTAACTATAAATGATGTGGAAAGGAGTCCAGTGTGGCTACAAATGATGTAGAAAGGAGTCGAGTGTGACTACAGATGATGTGTAGAGAAACTTAATTTAGCCACAAGTGATGTGAAGAAGAGCTCAGTTTAACTATAAATGATGTGGAAAGGAGTTCAGTGTGGTTACAGATGATGTGTAGAGAAACTTAATTTAGCCACAAGTGATGTGGAGAAGAGCTCAGTTTAACTATAAATGATGTGGAAAGGAGTCCAGTGTGGCTACAAATGATGTAGAAAGGAGTCGAGTGTGGCTACAGATGATGTGTAGAGAAACTTAATTTAGCCACAAGTGTGTGAAGAAGAGCTCAGTTTAACTATAAATGATGTAGAAAGGAGTCGAGTGTGGCTACAGATGATGTGTAGAGTAACTTAATTTAGCCACAAGTGATGTGAAGAAGAGCTCAGTTTAACTATAAATGATGTGGAAAGGAGTCCAGTGTGGCTACAAATGATGTAGAAAGGAGTCGAGTGTGGCTACAGATGATGTGTAGAGAAACTTAATTTAGCCACAAGTGATGTGAAGAAGAGCTCAGTTTAACTATAAATGATGTGGAAAGGAGTTCAGTGTGGCTACAGATGATGTGTAGAGAAGCTTAATTTAGCCACAAGTGATGTGGAGAAGAGCTCAGTTTAACTATAAATGATGTGGAAAGGAGTCCAGTGTGGCTACAAATGATGTAGAAAGGAGTCGAGTGTGGCTACAGATGATGTGTAGAGAAACTTAATTTAGCCACAAGTGATGTGAAGAAGAGCTCAGTTTAACTATAAATGATGTGGAAAGGAGTCCAGTGTGGCTACAAATGATGTGGAAAGGAGTTCAGTGTGGCTACAGATGATGTGTAGAGAAGCTTAATTTAGCCACAAGTGATGTGGAGAAGAGCGCAGTTTAACTATAAATGATGTGGAAAGGAGTCGAGTGTGGCTACAGATGATGTGTAGAGAAGCTTAATTTAGCCACAAGTGATGTGGAGAAGAGCTCAGTTTAACTATAAATGATATGGAAAGGAGTCCAGTGTGGCTACAGATGATGTGTAGAGAAGCTTAATTTAGCCACAAGTGATGTGGAGAAGAGCTCAGTTTAACTATAAATGATATGGAAAGGAGTTTAGTGTGGTTACAAATGATGTAGAAAGGAGTCCAGTGTGGCTACAGATGATGTGTAGAGAAACTTAATTTAGCCACAAGTGATGTGGAGAAGAGCTCAGTTTAACTATAAATGATGTGGAAAAGAGTCCAGTGTGGCTACAAATGATGTAGAAAGGAGTCGAGTGTGGTTACAGATGATGTGTAGAGAAACTTAATTTAGCCACAAGTGATGTGGAGAAGAGCTCAGTTTACCTATAAATGATGTGGAAAAGAGTCCAGTGTGGCTACAAATGATGTAGAAAGGAGTCGAGTGTGGTTACAGATGATGTGTAGAGAAACTTAATTTAGCCACAAGTGATGTGGAGAAGAGCTCAGTTTAACTATAAATGATATGGAAAAGAGTCCAGTGTGGCTACAAATGACGTAGAAAGGAGTCCAGTGTGGCTACAGATGATGTGTAGAGAAGCTTAATTTAGCCACAAGTGATGTGAAGAAGAGCTCAGTTTAACTATAAATGATGTGGAAAAGAGTCCAGTGTGGCTACAAATGATGTAGAAAGGAGTCGAGTGTGGTTACAGATGATGTAGAGAAACTTAATTTAGCCACAAGTGATGTGGAGAAGAGCTCAGTTTACCTATAAATGATGTGGAAAAGAGTCCAGTGTGGCTACAAATGACGTAGAAAGGAGTCCAGTGTGGCTACAGATGATGTGTAGAGAAACTTAATTTAGCCACAAGTGATGTGGAGAAGAGCTCAGTTTAACTATAAATGATGTGGAAAAGAGTCCAGTGTGGCTACAAATGATGTAGAAAGGAGTCGAGTGTGGTTACAGATGATGTGTAGAGAAACTTAATTTAGCCACAAGTGATGTGGAGAAGAGCTCAGTTTACCTATAAATGATGTGGAAAAGAGTCCAGTGTGGCTACAAATGATGTAGAAAGGAGTCGAGTGTGGTTACAGATGATGTGTAGAGAAACTTAATTTAGCCACAAGTGATGTGGAGAAGAGCTCAGTTTAACTATAAATGATATGGAAAAGAGTCCAGTGTGGCTACAAATGACGTAGAAAGGAGTCCAGTGTGGCTACAGATGATGTGTAGAGAAGCTTAATTTAGCCACAAGTGATGTGAAGAAGAGCTCAGTTTAACTATAAATGATGTGGAAAAGAGTCCAGTGTGGCTACAAATGATGTGGAAAGGAGTCGAGTGTGGCTACAGATGATGTGTAGAGAAGCTTAATTTAGCCACAAGTGATGTGAAGAAGAGCTCAGTTTAATTACAAATGGTGTGTAGAGGGAAATACTAACCTAGCAATGGCATTAAACTGAAAAACGTTAAAAACGATAATACCTTCAAAATAATTTGAGACAAGTGTTCTTCTTCCATGTCTTCTAGAAGTCATCTATTACTTATTTACATATCTTGGAAGTAAACTACGTACACAACAGCAGTTTGATCTTAACATTTATTAAATGGTCATCAGTGATACATATAAGAATTTCCACGTCAGGAGAACAGAAAGTGGTTAGAATTTTGCACGCAGCTTTCCTCAAAAATGTGGAACACTAATATGTAACTGTGGTTAAGTTTGAGAACTTATACTTTTTTTAGATGTACTCTTTTCAGTAAAGTAATGTGTTTAGTAAAGCGATAAGTGTTTATTTTTAGATTTGTAAATTGTGAAATATAACGAAAACTAAAGTAATGGATGACTCAACGGCAAGCTTGGTGGGCTTATAATGCTAAAATTGGCGGTTTATTCCATAATGTGGTTACAGGAAACATAACCCATTGTTCAGCTTTGCGCTTAACAACAAAAATGAGTCTTCCAGTCACATCTTGTTATATGCTTTTCTTGAAAAGCTACACAATAGACTATTTACTATGTGTTTACTGCAGAAAAATGCACGCGAGATTTTATTATTATAAGCCATCAAAGCTTAACTCTGGACCCCTTATGGGCACCTGAGAGACAGGTCTTTAAGGGCTAGATTTCGGATGACTGAACCATGCATCAGAAGGTTCGAAATATCGAAAGTTGTTTAAACCAGAGACAGACTGAATTATATATGAGTGTTGTAATATATATATCTATGTATGTATACATATATGTGAACATTAAATTCTTTGTGGTCAGACTGACCACAGTAGTAGCCAGTAATCTGTAATGATTATCTCTCTCTCGACCAATTAATGTTTCATATCCAAAACTTGGTAAATCCATAACATATTATGCTAATCATTATATGATACTTTTGACAACTTTTCTTTTTTCTCCTTTCTTCAGGTACTTTTCAAAAACGATAATCGTCGCAGTTTTTGGGAACAACAAATACAGTTGTACTTTTTTGGTACTGTTCTCAACCTCATGTATGCGGTGTTTTTAGATGATGTGAAACAAAAGGTGTTTAGCTTTCCTAGTAAGTGTATTTATTTATATTTTACAGGAATGAATTAATCTTTGTGACTGGCAATTTTCTTCATAATGTTCACAGTATATTATTGAGCTAATAATGGAGCAGCACCCTCCCAATTTTTAAATGCACTCCATAGTGTATTGGTCCATCGGGCGCATGAATATCATAAAGGTCAGCAAACAGCTGCAACAGTAAGTCAATTCCTGTCACTTAGTTGCGAAACAAAAACAATTTATGGGCTTTCAAACAGAAGCCCCCAGTGGCACAGCGGTATGTCTGCGAATTCACTACACTAGAAACCGGGTATCGATACATGTGCTGGGTAGAGCACAAACATCTCATTGTGTAGCTTTATGCTTAATTCCAAACAAATGTAGGCCCAACATGGCTAGGTAAAGGCGCTTGACTCGTAATTTGAGGGTCGTGGGTTCCAATTCCCGTCACACCAAACATGCTTGCTCTTTCAGCCCTGGAAGAGTTATAAAAGTAACGGTCAATTCTACTGTTTGTTGGTACAAAAGTAGCCGAAGAGTTGGCGGTGGGTGGTGATGACTAACTGCCTTCCCTCTAGTCTTGTATTGCTAAATTAGGGACGACTAGCGCAGATAGCCCTCGTGCAGCTTTGCACTTTTCATTACGATTTATAAATGCGAAGAACATCACAAAAATATTTTGCAAGCTATACTTTTATTTTGAAGATGAATTCCTGCCTAAAGTTTCGACTTATTGTATAAACCCTGCCTGTTGTAATTGAATATAAATGTAATAACTTTATAGATATGAAGTTTTAAAATAAAGTTACCCAGGAATTATTAATTGAAGCACAACGATTTACTTCTATTTTCTCTACATTTGTAATATTCTTTCATTTCTATTGTTTATTTTAATTAATAATGTACTTTTTTCAGTTTTATCTGGTAATATCAAGACATTATTGTTGGTAACCGTCGTCGTAGCAACGCTGCACGGGATCACCTTGGCAACCACCATGCGACAGTTGGATAACATCGTTAAATTTTACATTTCTGCCGTAGGAAACGTAATGACTGCTCTTGCTTCGACATTGTTGTTTCCGGATAAGTTCACATTAGACCTTGTATTCATTCTTAGTTTAATAATTCTTATTGTTGCTATATATTTATACGAAACAAAAAGTCCTATAATTTTGGAAAGAAAAATCAGATTAATCACAAAACAATAATTCCAGCGATAGTGCATCCAAATGAGTTCAAGAAAAATATAAAAAATGAATATGGAGATCAAAATACAACATTGCTTCATACTTAAGCAGATCGCCTATTTATTTCTCAGACCTTTTCTGTTCAGTTTTCTCAAGATAACAACAAATTATAGTCACCTTTATACTTGAAAATCGCTTATACGTATGTCCATTATGCTACATAATTCACATTTAAATTTCATATGATACCAGAATTCCTTTATAACTGTACTTTTTTAGATTTCATAATTGTTAATGTTTATATATTTTATTTCATGCATGAATTTTAACTTGAGGGGGGGGGGAAGTATTCACTGGCACTAAGAAACATGACGTCTAGTTATACTAAAGCTAATCACACTTTATAAGTAAACAAGATGTGCTAGAACTCGTGATAACAATTCGGACCATCTCCTGCATCGTGCACGTTCTTACGGTCGTGAATAAACAATTTCCAACGCCATGATTTTTAGTTTCCCTCTGTGTTGGATGGCGGAGTTATCGTCAACCACGAATCTTGAACACGTTTTCACGAACTCTTCTGTTTAAGTGGGTATCTACTTTCAACGCCTCGTTTAAGTAGGTCAGAGGAACAAGTCTAGTGGAGTTGTGACAAGGAACTTAGCAGGTATTCCAGAAGGAAATTTCGAGAAATCTTTGAAAGGTTACAGCCCTTATCGTCAGCTCCTAATGTCTGTTTAGATTCTTCCTAACGGTAACAAGAGATATGTTTAATTTTATTGTACTGTTTTTTCTTTAATAACCATATATTTCATTTCTCTGGCTCTTTATTGTTTAATAATGATGATCTTTTTAAAATATTTCTCGAGCAGTATTTATTATATAGCAGCGCTGCATTGTCAAAGTTTCATAAATTTGCCGTGAAAGAACTAAATAAGCGTTAAACATATTGGCTGTTATACCAAAACCTTTATATGCGAGAGACCTAACACTACATTAATATGTATTTAAATCTTTCAAATAAACTGTACTGAACTTCTTATCTGTAAAGGTAAATACTATAAAAAATAAGGTAAGTCAAAACTGAAAACAATCCCACTATATATTTTCTTAGTTATTTCTTTATAAACTTTAACTACACTAGCTTTTGTTTCGCAACATGTATAATTACATTTAAATTAATTGTAATCGTGTGAACTGACGTCAGTTATGATTGCTAGAGAATTTTCATCACTTTTCAGAGACACCCATATATAAAATTATTGAAATTAGGCCTAGTAAGAACTATAATCAAAACTTATATTTGAATGTACTTGGTATTCGTCATCTTATCTGTTTAAGATTATTATTTTGTGTGCTATAATATGATTTTATAAGATTCAACAAAATCACGTTTGATTCTCATCAAGAGTGGTCCTAAGTAGCTCCATCTGACTTTTTAAAGGAAAGGTTCTGTTAATATTTTGTTTATGTGTTTGTTTCCTTTTTTCTGCAAATTATATGTTAAAAATGTCGCTTATGATAAACTATATCTTAGAATTGTTGTTTATGATAAACTGTATACCAAAAATGTCGCTTATGTGAATTACATATTAAAAATATCGATTGTGGTAAACTATACATTTAAATAATTAGTTGTGAAGTAACTTTAGATGACACGAAGAACAAGTTTTTATAAACTGAGAAAAATACATCAAATTTAATTTGAAAACGAAAGAAAGTACATAAAGCAGTGTATTAAGTGTTGAAATTCAAACTAATATGGGATAAACAACAGCAGTTTATGATTGAAGTCGACTTTACGTGATACGTATCCTGAAGATATAATATAGCGAGATAATGTTATCACACAAAATCCTAAAGAAGAAAACAAAATACACTGAAATAAAACAAAATTGAAATAAGAAAACACTTCAGTTTTACTAAATTATTTATCATGGAAGTTTTGTTGTCTGACCATCTATTGCGTTATCTCATTACAGGTACAAATAAAATAATCCTGTTAATCAGTAAAATATTTAAATTTTAAATCAACAGCCTCAAAGACTTCAGGTTTAGTAGAATACGTTATGAATATTCCATAGTTGCTTTCAAAATCCAAAACTAGCAAATACCTAAAACTTATTTCCAACAATATATATCATTTCATAATTGGCTAACTGTAGCAAAAACTGTAAAATAAAGTATGCAATCTCAAATCCCAGAACTCTCAAGAACTATCCAAGACACTTGAATGAATGAATTTAAATAGGAAATCCAGAGGGTAAACATTAAATATAAATATCTTTAAAATATCTGGACGAAGGCAGGTATGTAATGTGTTTTAACTCAAATAAGCTGTCTTCACCTAGATCTAAAGTGTGACAGAAATCTCAGTTAGTAAGAACTTCCAGTTAATATAATTAAAATGGACTAACACTAAAAACTTATAATAATAATAATAATAATAATACTTCTACCTTCTATCAATCTGTAACAAAAAATATAAATACGTTTGTGACAGTGAAGCTTGTTTGTTTGTTTTTGAATTTCGCACAAAGCTACTCGAGGGTTATCTGTGCTAGCCGTCCCTAATTTAGCAGTGTAAGACTAGAGGGAAGGCAGCTAGTCGTCACCACCCACTGCTAACTCTTGGGCTACTCTTTTACCAACGAATAGTGGGATTGACCGTCACATTATAACGCCCCCACGACTGAAAGGGCGAGCGACGGGGATGCGAACCCGCGACCCTCAGATTACGAGTTGCACGCCTTAACACGCTTGGCCATGCCGGACCTCACAGTGAAGCAAACACATACGTAATTCCAACTGCAGAATTTTTAGAAACAACAAAAATATCAAGCAGGTAGGCCATTTTGACAGAGAAAACAAAGTACAAATTTGTGTTATTCAATGTCTTTTCACTCTATGTATCGTATCAGGTGTTTGATTTTGCGTTCTATAAAACGAAACGCCCCCTAGTGGGACAGTGGTATGTCTTCGGACCTATACCACTAAAAATCAGGTTTCGATACTCGTGGTGGGCAGAGCACTGATGGCCCTTTGTGTAGATTTGTGCTTAATGGCAAACAACAACACCTCAGTTTGATTTCAGATCATGTTTCAAGGTTCGCATGGATGAAGGGGAAACTTTTTATGTTAGCATCATATTCTTTATTCCCAACTAAAACGAATCTTTGTTAAGTTCATGCTATTAATGAAATAATTTACAACAATTTCGATCATAGGATCTAATTATGTTTTTAATATCCAATATTAAAAAAAGTGTTTCATAAAACGCTATATATGAGTAAGTGTTTAATAATTGTGCAAGTGGAAAGTAAAATATGTAAATAATAATTATTTCAGTTTTGTATAATGTAATTAA